>NC_133384.1:36119819-36176115 GCF_049309525.1 Garra rufa
AAATGAATAAAAATATATAAATATTACAATTATATATATATAATATTATGAATGTAAAAAATATAATAATTTTAAATATTAAAATTAATATAAAATAAAAATAAAACAGTCAGAATTATGTTTTTAAGGAAATATACACTTAAATTTGAATAAATACATTTAAATAATACAATTAATATAATAATATAATATTTGATATTATATAATTTTTATATTATATAATAGATAATATAATATTTGAATGAATCTACAATAAAATAATCATAACTTATAATATATATATATATATATATATATATATATATATACACACACACACACACACATATATATACACACACACACACACACATATATATATATAAAATATGAAAGTAAAAAAATATATAAAAAAATGAGTATTGTATTTTTTATGTTAATAACATTTTTATAAAGTTTTTGTTTATTTTTAATACAGTAAGTTTTTTTAATACAGTAAAATAACAATAGAAAGATTTAATGAACTGAATATAAAAATTCTACTTAAAATATAAGTATTAAAATTATTATATAAGAAATATAAATGTCAAAAATGTAAATATAACATTTGAATGAATCTACAATAAAATGATTATAAAATGAATAAAAAATATATAAATATTACAATTTTATATATAAAATGAGTGTACAAATAAAATAAATGTAAATATTAAAATTAATATAAAATAAATATAAAATGGTCAAAATGAATTTTTAGGAAATATATACTTTTACATTTACAGTCTCTCACAGGGAGTGTTATTTTAGTATTATTTCTATACTATTATAGTTTTGAATTAAATTATATTTTTATATTTCTATATTTTTTATTTTTTATTCTAATTGTACACTTTACAGTTAGTGTTTCTGCCATTTTTTTTTAAATAACTATCATTTTTATTAAGTTTTTTATTAAATTTAAAATTATTCAGTTACTTAAACTAAATGAACATGAGAAAAGTTGCCTTTGCAATGAGCTGAAATTAAAAAAGTATTTTAATATTTTATTTAGTACATCTGTCATCTTTTTTAGTTTATTACTTTTTTATATGTCTATATCATTGTATTAAGTTGTTGTTTATTTAGTTTTAGTTATTTTAGTACTTTAGGTTAATCTAAACCAAAATGAGAGAAGCTGTGATGTGAAAATTAAAAAAAATTAATTAAATTAAAATTAATTATTAATTTTTAAATTATGTTTTATTTTATTTTATATCTTTTATTTTTAATGTAATGTTTTTTTTATTTCAGTTAATATTTATTTTATTTCACAGAATGAAACTATTTTTAAATGTTTAGTTTTAGTTAATGATAATAAGCCTGCTTTCAAGAAAAAAAGAGATAATTTTAAACTATAAATTTTTTTGTCCAATCAAAAGCTTTCTAGAAAGAGAATGCCCCTCCCCCTGCAACAAGAAAATCATGATTGACAGCCATGAAGCAACTATAACTGACCTATATTAATTTAGATAATTTGTAAAACCACGCAAGATGAAGCATTCAGTAACATCAGTAGCTTAAAAACGATAAATAAAATTTTATGTAAATTTTATTTGACATTAAATGGATCATCTCATATGTGAACCTGGATCACAAAATCAGTCGTAAGGGTCATTTTTTTTTTTTATTGAGATGTATACATAATGCGAAAGCTGAATAAATAAGCTTTCCATTGATGTATGGTTTGTTAGGATTTGAGCGAGGTAATCTGGAATCTGAGGGTGCAAAAAAATCAAAATATTGAGAAAATCGCCTTTAAAGCTGTCCAAATTAAGTTCTTGTTTTGATATATTTATGGTAGGAAATTTACAAAATATCTTTATGGAACATGATCGTTACTTAATATCCTAATGATTTTTGGCATAAAAGAAAAATCGATCATTTTGACCCATACAAGGTATTTTTGGCTATTGCTACGAATATATATCCGTGCTACTTAAGACTGGTTTTGTGGTCTAGGACCACATATTGAGGTCATATGACCAGCCCTAGCATTTTTGACAATAGATTTAGTGACTGAAAACGGCACCAGTCATCGGTGCAACAAAATACTTGCATATCCCAACTGTAATTTTGATTTGTGCTCCTTCGGCCTCACTAGAACAACTGCACATAACTGTGGCACATTCCTGCATCCACGAGCTGCGATCTGCCCCAAAACACACACACACAAATATTTATTACAGCACACCAGGGGAAATGCATCCTAGGATGAGCGCACCCTCCTGGCATCCCGACCATCCCGTGTCGGTGGTTAGCATCTTACTAGCGCCGCTGGTCATTCAGCAGATGCGTTCATCCACAGCGGCCTCACGGCACACACTCGGGTTAAGTGGCGCGCTCAACGGCACAATGGCTGCGGGATCTCGGTAAATCTTCGCTTCATGGATCGAACCCACGCCAGGGGTCAATTTGTGACCTCTGGGCTCTGAGCCCAGATCCGTAACCATGATGCCACTGCAAAACACACTCGCTAGTAAACAAGATCAGATTGTGCTGAATCCCTTTTATGTTCACCACAAAATTTCCTGGTTTATTATGGCAGTGTTACTTTAGTATCATTTATGTACTATTATACTTTTAGAATTAAATTTAATTTTATATTCTGAGAAAAATTTGAGAATTCCAAGTTTGTATCACAATTTTGAGAAAAAGTCAGAATTGTGAGTTTGTATCACACAATTTTGAGAAAAAAGTCAGAATTGTGAGCTTGCATCACGCAATTTTGAGGAAAAAAAAGTCAGAATTGCACATTTGTATGACGCAATTTTAAGAAAAAAGTTATAATTGTGAGCTTGCATCACACAATTTTGAGAAAAAAAAGTCAGAATTGCACATTTGTATGACGCAATTTTAAGAAAAAAGTTATAATTGTGAGCTTGCATCACACAATTTTGAGAAAAAAAGTCAGAATTGCACATTTGTATCGCAATTTTGAAAAAAAGTCATAATTGCACATTTGTATGACGCAATTTTGAGAAAAAAAGTCATAATTGCACATTTGTATGACGCAATTTTGAGAAAAAAAGTCATAATTGTGAGCTTGCATCACGCAATTTTGAGAAAAAAGTCATAATTGCACATTTGTATGACGCAATTTTGAGAAAAAAAGTCAGAATTGCACATTTGTATGACACAATTTTGAGAAAAAAGTCATAATTGCACATTTGTATGACACAATTTTGAGAAAAAAGTCATAATTGCACATTTGTATGACGCAATTTTGAGAAAAAAAGTCAGAATTGCACATTTGTATGACGCAATTTTGAGAAAAAAAGTCATAATTGCACATTTGTATGATGCAATTTTGAGAAAAAAAGTCATAATTGCACATTTGTATGACGCAATTTTGAGAAAAAAGTCAGAATTGCACATTTGTATGACACAATTTTGAGAAAAAAGTCATAATTGCACATTTGTATGACACAATTTTGAGAAAAAAGTCATAATTGCACATTTGTATGACGCAATTTTGAGAAAAAAAGTCAGAATTGCACATTTGTATGACGCAATTTTGAGAAAAAAAGTCATAATTGCACATTTGTATGATGCAATTTTGAGAAAAAAAGTCATAATTGCACATTTGTATGACGCAATTTTGAGAAAAAAGTCAGAATTGCACATTTGTATGACACAATTTTGAGAAAAAAGTCATAATTGCACATTTGTATGGCGCAATTTTGAGAAAAAAAGTCAGAATTGCACATTTGTATGACGCAATTTTGAGAAAAAAAGTCATAATTGTGAGCTTGCATCACGCAATTTTGAGAAAAAAGTCAGAATTGTGAGCTTGTATCATACAATTTTAAGAAAAAAGAACTGAGTATGTATCATGCAATTCTGAGAAAAAAGTCAAAATTGTGAGTTTGTATCACACAATTCTGATAAAAAAAGTCAGAATTGCGAGTTTGTATCACAATTTTAAGAAAAATTCAGAATTGTGAGTTTGTATCACGCAATTTTTATAAAGAAAAGTCAGAATTGCACATTTGTATCATGCAATTTTGAGAAAAAAGTCAGAATTGCAAGTTTGTGTCACTCTTTAAAGGTGACAACTTTAAAGGTGATTTTCTCAATATTTAGATTTTTTGCACCCTCAGATTCCAGATTTTCTTGAATGTCTCGGACCAATATTGTCCTATAATAACAAACAACACATCAATGGAAAACCTATTTATTCAGTTTTCAGATGGCAAAATGGCTTGATATGTGTTTAATTTGATTAATAAATCACCACGTTAGAATTTAGTTTGATTAAAATGTTAAATCAAAAGGACATCCCTACTTTTATATTCAAATATTTGCAAAGAATCGATTGTATTATTTATCATCTCAGGGGTGTGGTGCCATTGAGCCGCCCCTCACACACAGACACACGTCCAGAACAAAGCGCCGCGCGCCAGACGCCAGGGATAAAGAGATATCAGGCCTCTCTCTCTCACTCTCTCCCTGCAGCAGCTCTCTGTCAACTCCTCCATCCCGGCTTTAGCCGTCCTTTCATCTCCCAGCCGTCCACCGCTGCTAACTTTCCACTCGCTCCACATCCCTCTATCGCTCTCACGGCAGCCAATCGGAGCGCTCGGAACGCCGACGCTATTGCTGCACAACAATATAATTTCCCAAAAATTCCAGAGCGGAAAAAACTTTAATGTCCCGCTGAGACCCGGATCAGACCCTGGAATCTGAGGGATTTGAGACGGCGAGAGCCCGGTCTATGAATGGACACACACCTGTGTGTGCATATATGTGATAACAGAGAAATATTAATGTGCTTCAAACAGGAACACGTATGTTGTGTGTTCACGTGCAGGTCGATCTGCTCACGTGTGTGTGTGTGTGTGTGTGTGTGTGTGTGTGTGTGTGTGTTTGTGTTACTATGGCGGTGTGTATCTGTGTAGTACACGCTAATGTGTTTTTATGCTGGAATATTTAAGCGCTCTAAAGTTAGCAGCAGAGAAGCTTTCGCCCACGCCAATGCAGGGACCTGCTCCATGGAAATTTGCAAGCGCATGTCTGTGTGTGTGTGTGTCTGTGTGTTTGTGTGTGTGTAGACAGGTCTCAATACATTCCATTCCTGTCTTAATGGAGGCTTACGGCGGCCTTTGAGTGTCCGTGTGAATAAATAGAAGCCAGCAGCCCAGAATACCTGTTTCCTGAACGGGATTATGCCAACACACACACACACACACACACACACACACACACTCATACGCACATATTGAGACGTACACACTGACACACATAGTGTATCACTACATTTACATTAAAGTTTAAAATCAGCCTGACATTTGATCAGATGTTCACACGCTGTCTAGTTAAAATTAACTGAGTTTGGTGGGAAAATGTCAGCTGAAGTGTCTAAAAGCTCCAGATATTTAAGTGGGGAAAATGTCACCAATGATGATATTCTAGAATATATTCTGGAAAAATTTTAAAATCACTTAAAAAATAAAAATAAATAATAGAAAAAACACTTAAAACAGGTTAAAAATGTCCCTAAAAATAATTTCCTTATTTTTAAAAAAGAAAAAATATATATATTAATAAGAAAACAAATATTTCAGTAAATGAAGAAAACGTTTCCTACATTGATTTTAAACATAGAAGCTGGAAAACAAATATAGAAAAAACTTCTAAAACCTAATAGACAGACAGACAGATAGACAGATAGATAGATAGATAGATAGATAGATAGATAGATAGATAGATAGATAGATAGATAGATAGATAGATAGATAGATAGATAGATAGATAGATAGATAGATAGATAGATAGATAGATAGATAGATAGATAGATAGATAGAATTAAAAAAATGTTTCACTGTTTTCAAATATAGAAAGTAGAAAACAAACATAAAACTTGCACTTTGATGCATAAATAAATAAATACATACATACATTTCCTTACTTTTTTTAGAAAAAAAAATCTATAAATGTACTTTAAAATAAACAAACAAACAAATAAACATCTTATTAATTAAAAAATCTGATACTGATTCGAAACAGAAACACAAAAAATGCTCCTATAAATGTATTTTATAAAAAATAAACAAACAAACATTTCACTAAATTTTTGGGGAAAAAATGACAAGAATTTTGCACATAGAAATATTGGAAAACAGAAAAAACTTTTAAAAAGTGCTAAAATGCTCCTATAAATGTATTACAATAAATAAAAGAAAAAAATTTAAAAAGAATGTTTTTCTTAATTCATTGTATATTTAGTATTAGTTTTGTAGTATGTTTTTGTATGCTAATTTTATGGCTACACTCCTGAACCTGGGTTCAAATTTTGTTTTCATGTGTCAACATATACAGAATGACAATAAACTAAACTGAAACTGAAAATAAATAAAAGTATATAAAAGTATTCTATAATAAGAACATAAGTACACACACACACACACACACACACACACACACACACACACACACACACACACACACACACACACACACACACACGTAAGTACTAGAAAAGTTTCTGACTCTGACTTCAACATATCCAAAGCTTGAATCCTAAAATCCAGTTCCAGAAAGACTGACACTTGATGATTTTGATGAGTTTACAGTGAAAGATGGCTTAAGACACACTTACACAAACTCATTACTATTTCACTACTATTATAACTCAATCCTATTATGATTTTGTTCGCAAGCAAATAAGAGTTAGATAAACTTACACAGACATAATTCTAACCGTATCAACCAGTTAGTGTCTATAATCATCTACCGCACATCACACACAGTCGTCTGTGTGTCAGACAGTGCTGAGAGCTGTCTGCTGTCTAATGCCCGTCTGTCTGCTGCACTGAGTGATTCATGAACACTACGTGTGTGTGTGTGTGTGTGTGTGTGTGTGTGTGTGTGTTATCAGTGTCAGAGACATGCGGGACATGAGGACATGGTCCAGTACAGCCTCTTTCTGTCCATCACAGACATACCAGCATCTGTCGTCAGGTAGAAAGCGTTATGGTTTGATTTAGAAAACATATTGTTAACCTAGGGATGTGTGATATGATGATTTTTGATTGTGGATTAAAAAAACATCTTCACGATCTGCTTTTGGAAAAATATTGTAGTATTGTGCTATTCTATTAGCTGCAGTTCTGGCGCCTCCATCTCAGTATATTCTGTACAACGTGACATACATTCACATTATCAGTGTTAACTCAGGAACACTGCACTTACAATATTCACAATCAAAAAATTAATTGCATTAAAGGAACCGTATGTAAGAAATTTATGTCAGTTAATCATAAAATGGCCCTGACATGTCACTAGACATTAAGAAATCATGTTCATTTCAAATACTTATATCACTGACAACAGTGGTCCGGCCAGGATATTGTCATTTAAAAGTGAGAGTTGCAGCCCACAACTGATGTTATTGTTGTCATTTTGTGTTTTGGTCTGAGGCGCCACCCTCCAGCTATCGACCAATCACGAAATCAGTAGAGTTTTGTGAGACGGGTTGCCAGCTCTGTTACAGCTGCGTACGTGTCAGATAAAACATGTATAACGTTACGAAACCTAAAAGACCTCGTTATGAATCCGAAATACGTCGTGACAAAGTCCGAAATAAAACAAGGATTGGTATAGGAGATGCCTTTGAAAGATGGAGACGGCTGAAAACGGAGAAGAATTTCAAGATAGACGCCACCGTTGCTAATTTTCCCCTGGACAGGTAAGATTCATCTATGTTTGGCTAACTTTGCTTCCGTACACAGTGGATTTTCCACGGTCGGCAGTGCTAAATGCGTTCATAAAAAGCTTTATATCGCACCACTAGCAGGGTATGAAAACAATCTATGTTCCGACTGAAATGTGGTATTACAGTACATTGCGAAATATTTGGCTAATCGCCATCTGTAAATTTTTGCGATACATAATTACTTCGCAAAACATCTCTTGTGAAGCATAAACATAATTAACAGAATAAAAACAAATTACTGTGTAGGACTCGTCACTTGCCATTGGAAGCTCCTTGTAGCACTAGCAGCCTACTCCTGCAGCTTAGCTGGCAACCTCGAGTCAGGGGGGAGCGGGAGGGGAAACACCGTTCTACAGTATTTTGAAAGTGATTGCAGTACCAGTTTTGGCCACAATCCTACATACGGTTCCTTTAAAGGTGCCATAGAATGAAAAACTGTATTTACCTTGGCATAGTTGAATAATACCAGTTGTGTACATGGACATGACATAGCGTGAGTCTCAAACACCATCGTTTCCTCCTTCTTATATAAATCTGGTGTTTGCAAAAGACCACGGAAAAATAGGCTAATCCTAACATAACACAGACTGTGACGTTATAGTCGCGATCATTGATAGTCACGCCCCCAACATTTGCATAGCCCAATCATCAGAAGTTCTGAAGGTAGACTATTGTGAAAAAACAAAGTGAGGACAATAGGGAAAATGGCAGATCACAGGAATAAATGTTATGTTCCAGGTTGTGCAGGAGATGTTAAGTGCAGGGATGGTTGATGTCTGCAATCAGAAAGGCACGGAAAACAAATAAGGTGTTCTAATAAAATAAGGCGAGCCACTAAAGTACATGCAGTACATAAGACTTCACTTACCACATAAACAGAGTAAGGAGAGATGACTGTGCGGACGATGGCGAATGATTTACAGATCCTGAGCATCACTAACAAGAATCTAAACTTGTCAAATGTGCTAAGTACTGCCGCTGTAGTATAACGTTACACAGAGCATGTGCAATCTCAAATCTCAAAAGTGTAAGTTAAAAGTGATCATGCATACAAAACGGCAGTTTCAATTCCCTGCATATTAATTAATGATTAAATACATATTTTCCTCCCTATTGAGCTATTGAAATGAGCTGCTCTGTGAAACAGCCAATCAGAGCAGAGCTCATCATTATTATTCATGAACCTTCCAAATAAGGTAATAACAGACCATTTCATTCTAGGGACAAATCCTAAATAGACTTGTAAAACCGTTTCTGGAGATTTTTTGCCCTTTCCTATGTCATATACTTTCTATGTAGATATCAGAGAACAATTCAAAATATTGTAACAATGCATTCTATGGCACCTTTAAAGCCTTGCATGTTAAACATTTCATATGCATGCTGTTCTGACATGCACTTTTCCAGTGTGCTGAAAGCTGAATAAATAAGCTTTCCGTTGATGTGCAGCTGTTTGTATAGGACAATATTTGGCCGAGATACAACTATTTGAAAATCAGGAATCTGAGGTTGCCACAAAAAAAAAAAAATCGAAATACTGAGAAAATCGCAATGCACATTTCCAATTAAAAAATATGTTTTGATATATTGACAAAATATCTTCATGGAACATGATCTTTATTTAATATCCTATTTTTGGCATAAAATTTATAATTTTGACCCATACAATGTATTTTTGGCTATTGCTACAAATATATAGCTGTTTGGTTTTGTGGTCCAGGGTCACATATAGTGTTTCACTTTTTATATTTGTTGATTTAATATCTTGAATGCTACTGCTAAATACACCTACAGTTTCTGAAAAATAAGCACAGTGTGTTTTATTTGTATTATGTTTATTTCTAATGTGCATCTTTGTTCTTATTTTTTAATAACATAGATAAAATAATGACACAGATTTTTATCTTCGCTCACTTTGGCCTAAATATCTTCCATTCTTTTTTTATTTTATATTTTGTTCCATTTTTTAAAAAAAAGGGAAATTAGTTTGGCTGTACTGCTCAGACAACTTGCAAAATAGTAAAACCAACATGACAAAGAATCGAAAGTATGATATTTTTGCCATATCGAGCACCCCTATGTTAACCCTGATATGATCACCTCCATACCAGCCAATGCATTAATAAAAGCACAAACAAGGCAATAAAGTGCAACATAAGTAGAATTAGAAATCGATGTGAATTTGTTAAGCAGCAAAGCATGCGTTTGGAGCCCGAAAGCGTTTACGTGACATAACCAGTGAATCACTATATACAAAGATTTCAAGCAATGCTATAATTACACACATCTGCATTATATTTACAAACGCTCAAAGGCAGACAGCTCATGAGAGCGCGCTCACGATTACACGCAAGAAACGTGTGCACACATGTGTACGTACACTGCGTCTGATATTTCATATTTCATTTATTCGATAACTGCTGTTGTCATGACAACAGTGCAAAAGAAGAAAAGACAAACGCTGAGACGAGATGCCTGTGTGTGTTAAGACCATCTTTAAGCAGATACGATGTTTAGGCTGTTTTTTGAGGTTGACACAAGTATGAAATCCATTTTGTTTAATACACAAAGCGTAAAGCCTGTTGGATCATTTTACTTTGAAACTGAGCTAAACTGCAAGTCTGTTGAAATATTTACACTGCCGCTCAAAAGTTTGGGATCAGTAAGACTTCTAATGTTTTTCAAAAAAGTGCTCATCAAGGCTGCATTTATTTGATTAAAAATACAGAAAAAAAGAGGAATATTGCAAAATGTTATTACAATATAAAATAATGGTTTTTATTTTAATATATTTTAAAGTATAATTTATTCCTGTGATGCAAAGCTGAATTTTCATCAGCTGTTACTCCAGTCTTAAGTGTCACATGATCCTTCAGAAATCATTCTAATATGCTGATTTATTATTAGAAATATCACTGTCGGAAACAGTTGTGCTGCCAAATATTTTTTGCAGGATTATTTGATGAAGAGAACAGCATTTATTCAAAATATAAATATTTTCTAACAATGTAAATGCTATCACTTTTTATTAATTTAACACATCCTTGGTGAATAAAAGTATTGATTTCTTTCAAAAAAAAGAAAGAATAAAAATGTACAGACCCCAAACTTTTGAACAGTAGTGTATATTGTTAGAAAACCTTTCTATTTTAAATAAATGCTGTTCTTTTTAACCTTTTATTGATAAAAGAATCCTGAAAATTAAGTATCACAGGTTCCAAAAAAAATTGGAAACTGAAAATGATTGAAAATTATTTCTGAAGGATCATGTGACACTGAAGACTGCAGTAGTGATGCTGAAAATTTAGCCTTGTATCACAGAAATAAATTACAGTTTAAAACATATTCACATAGAAAACTGTTATTTTAAATTTAAATATATTTCACAATATTACAGGTTTTTTCTGTATTTTTGATCAAATAAATGCAGCCTTGATGAGCATAAGAAATGTCTTTAAGAACCATTAAAAATTTTAATGAACCCAAACTTTGGAGCGGTAGTGTAACTATATTTTATGATTACAGATTTCAGATTCCTTCATTAAATTGTTAAATCTAATCAGACGGACGCAAGTTTGACACCCAAATGAAGTTTAAGTTAGCCTTTGCACTGAAACAAATGATGAAATACATGACTACTGTGAAAACGTCCTTTGAAAACCTTCTGTTTTGCCCAGTTAATGTCCATCTTTCCATCACAAAAAGCTCAGAGAGTCTGTGTTATCTCTTTGCTCTCTGGAAGATCTTTGAAGAGCGTCTGCGTCTCTGATGGTGTCAAAGTTCCTTCACACTCGTCTGGGAACGTGACAGGAATGAGAAAGCCTTAAATAACATCCTCAGTGATGTTCAACGCATGAAAGCTGGGAGAATAAGACTGACAGACAGAAATAAAAATGAAAAAGTCTATGATACGCCCCAATTATAATACAGCCCTGGAGCTGGAAGAGGAAGTGGATGGTTGAGATTTAATATGGAAACTAGTAAGGCTGAATGATATAGCTGAAATAAAAGTGCTGTGCAATGATTAATAGATTATGTGTGTGTACTGTGTATATTTATTAAGTATATATAAATATACCCACATGCATGGATACATTTAAGAAAAATATTTTATGTTTATATATTAATTATATTATTTTTGACCAGAAATGACACAGGCTTCTCCCAAAAGATAATAGGATGTACAAGAGGCATCATTGTGGAAAAAAATATATGTCATCTTTCATTTACATTTGAACAAAAAGTGGCATGTCCAAAATTATTCATACCCTTCTCAACAATCAATAGAAAAGCCTTTTTTTGGCTATTACAGCAATCAAACGCTTCCTATAATTGCTGAGCAGCTTTGTGCATGTCTCCACTGGTATTTTGCCCATTCATCTTTAGCATATCCAACTCTTTCAGGTTGGAGGGTTTTAGGGTTTTTTTTTCACCCTGATCTTTAGCTCCCTCCACAGATTCTCAATTGGATTTAAGTCAGGACTCTGGCTGGGCCACTGCAAAACAATAATGTTTTGTCTGCTAACCATTTCTTCACCACTTTTGCTGTGTGTTTTGGGTCGTTGTCGTGCTGAAATGTCCACTGGTGCCCAAGGCCAAGTTTCTCTGCAGACTGCCTGATGTTGTTGTTGTTGAGAATTTTGATGTATTGCTCCTTTTTCATGGTGCTGTTTACTGTGATTAGGTTCCTGGTCCTTTGAGATCCTTTGTCTTAGCCATGACTGTCCACAAACCAACCTGTTTTTCACCTGTTGAGTTGATTAAAACAGCTGTTCCCAGTGAATCAGGGTAATTAGGATGCTTTAGAACAGCTTGGACTATTTGGAATGGTATAGAACTTTGGATTTTTCCACAGACTGTCAGATTTTGCAAAGGGTATGAATAATTTTGAACATGCCACTTTTTGTTCAAATGTAAACGCATGTATGTTAATGTATATATATTAAATTTGAAGTATTATGTAAAAATTGTTTACAATAAAACAATATTTTTCAGCCTTATATATTTGTATATAATATATATTTTTATAGATTTAGTTTTTGTGCAAAATTAATAATAATAATAATAATAATAATAATCATACATTAAGACATTTAGAAAAAACATTTTAATCAGATTCAAAATCTTGCAAATATTAAAAAAATAATAATAATAATATGAATAAATAAATAAAGTAAAAAAACAAATCTAAATCAATAAACAAACAAAAAAGAATATGTAATATAAATAAATAGATGGTATAGATTTTAAAACTTTGAACTAAAAAAATAAAAAGTAATAATAATATGAGAACATCATTTCAACATAATATATAAAATGTAAAAAAAATGCATTAAAAAGAGTAAATTTGTTCATACACTAATTTTTCATATACATTTAAGTTTTCATAACATTGTTGATATTTAATATGGCAACATGGGGGGTATGTGTATATATATATATATACACACACACACACACACACACACAAAATGTTATTATATATATAAAACATGCATAATGAATATTAAAACAAGACTAAGAAATACTGACAAATTTTATCTGCATTCCATGTTGCCATATTATTTTATTTAAAAACAAACTAGTTAAATATACATAATACCTATTATTTTATTTGCTATACTATATAAAATAAAATAAAAAATAAATAGAAATAGAAACAAACAAAATACTGTAATATTTAAAAATTTTCATTGATGCTACTAAGTCGCTGAGTCAGAAAGTTCAAACTGATTGATAGAATTGAAAGAACTGGATCAAACCTGACATCTCTAGTGCTGTTTTTGCTGCTTCAATGTTTATAAAACATCTCAGTCTTCAGTTTAAAGACTAAGAGCAATCACAAAGCTGCTCTAATGACACAATCTTCTGGATTTGGATTTTGGGACGTGTTTACGCCGACTGGCTGCATCGATGTGTTTTATTTCCAGTTTAAACATTCAAAACATCAGTCCGCAAACGCAGCTCAAGCCAATCCCAGAATCCTCATGGTTACAAAACATGCTGCTCTGAAATGTGCATGGCACAGAGCATGTAGTGTGTGTGTGTGTGTGTGTGATGGAGTAGACAGATTCAGAGACACAGACACATATTTATAAACACACACACACACACACACACACACACACACACACACACACACACACACACACACACACACACACACACACACACCTCTTCTTGTAGTAGCACTCTGTGCAAGTAGGATTTCCAAGGACTGTTTGTAAGCATATGAAGGGCTGCATTCTCTGGGTTTACGGCTGGGAGACAGCCAGTCCACACACACACACATGCACGTATATATTTATACACCCTTCACGTTGAACAACCAATAAGTGTCAGTTTATTAAAAACAAAATGGAGTCTCTGACAGAAGGCTGCAGACCATGAAGGCAAAAGCAAAAAAACAGGCTGTAAACAAGCCGTAATAAATCCGCCCACTTCAACCAAGAGGAATCCACTGAATCAGTCCACCTTAAAGGGGCGTTCACACTCAAAGAGATCTGGAGCGATAGAGCAACCACAACTCACTCCTTTTCAATGGAAGTTGGCGATTTATACTGCGCTAACCTGCTGTGGTAATGAAAATACTGCGCCACGCGAAACAATCAAACACTAAACAACAACAACACGGGAAATAAAAACACAATCATCAAGGGATTTTATGAGGCACGAAACATGCTTTACGGAAAAACACAGATGCTTTTTCGCATCTTTTGTGCATTTGTGGATTTAGACTTGTGACGCAACTATTTTTACAATTTTGTGTTTGGAAACAGAAGTAAACTAAAGTGAGATAAAATTATTTAGAGACATATGGGAGATAAAAATGTTTTTAAAAAAATACATTTGCAAGAAAAAAAACCTGTGTTTACAAATTTTGGAAGGATTTTGTGTCATGTAATGCCACGTAATATTAAACAAAAGTGTTATAAATGTACACGAATAAAATAAAATAAAATAAAATAAAATATGAATAGAGAATATATATGAAGAGTTTATTTGAAAAAACTCTTTTTTTTTATTAATGTTTTTTATTGTGCATTCCAATTAATCTTAATCAAACTGCAGTTGGGTTATTTTGATATAAAAAATATATATATATATGAAGAGTTTATTTGCAAAAAAGTTTTTTTTTTTTTAAACTATCATCATTTCAGGTTTAAAATCTTCCATCCAATAAGTAATGAATGAAGTAATGAAACAGTAATGAATGTTAAAAGATAAATCTTGTTACATTTAAAATATACAGTTAAAATATACTTAATATCCATTATTTTATTTACTTACATTTATATTTAATATTTAGATTTAAATTTCCATACATATTTTACTACAACACTGATAAACAATAAAATAAAATATTTTGCAAAAGAATATATATGAAGAATTTATTTGCAAAAATAGGTAACTTTTTTTTAACTGTCAAAAATAATGTTTTTTCAATGTGCATTCCAATTAATCTCAATAACCAAATAACTAAAAAGAATAACACAATAAAACACAATAAAAACATGAAAACATAATAAAAAATTTTTACAAAGATTTTTGAAAATGTGAAAAAAATGTGTGTGCATGTACGCATTAATGTATTAAGTATATATAATATTTGAAAAATGTTAAACATATACAACAAAAACTGTAATAATCAAAGAAACCTGAAAAAATGTTTTTTTAACATAATAATAAATGTTTTTTGAGCAGCAAAATAAAAATGTTAGAATGATTTCTGAAGGATCATGTGACTATAGTAATGATGCAGTTTTGAAATCACAGGAATAAATTACATTTAAAAATATATTCAAATAGAAAACAGTTATTTTAAATTGTAAAAATATTTAATAATTTTAGCATTTTTGCTGTACTTTGGATTGAATAAATGCAGGCTTGGTGAGCAGAAGAGTCTTCTTTAAAAACATTAAAAATCTGTATTTTTTTATATATGGGTCAAAGATGAAAAAGGGTTTAAGCATAAAAACAATAAGTGTAATACTGCTTTAAATTGTTGTTGTTTTTCCAAAAGAATCTTAAAAAGTTTTCAGTTTAATTTAATTGTTTTTGTTTTTCTGAGCAAAAAATATATATCACACATTTCCCCTAATTTACAGACGACACCCACTAAAATGTCATTCAGTGTAACAATCTTGTCAGACATATTTACAACAAAAATCAATTTATGACATATTAAAAGACTAATTACATTCACCCACAAATACTAATTAGTTGTAATTCTACATTTTTCATATTTGCCACTATCCTAGGTTTTGCCCATTTGTCAGTAAGATTTTTTTACACAATAAAATGTAATATGCTCCCTTATTCTTTTATACATTTTAGTATGAACTAGTCAGAATTAGCATGTTGTTTGAATTTTTACATACATATTGTGTTACAATGAATGACAATGTAACATTATTTCAACCAAACTGTGACATTTTATTCTCCAAAAACGTATTTGAAACCTTAAAAGTAGACACTTTACTTATATTTAATGCACTTTCTATGGACATAAAATATGTTGTAAATTTGTTTTGACGTGGACATCTTAACCTCTTTGACCCATATATGTAGTATATATTTAAAAAAATAAACAGCTATTTATACATTTTACAATGGTGGAAATACATTACTACAGTCTGTAAAATGGGTCTATTTAAAACAACGCATATATGCACCGCATTGCCACAAGGGGTGCTATAGCGTGCATTAACATAACAATATTTCCTTCTATGGTACGTTTCTCTCAGGTCCACTACTTTGGATGGAAAATATTACCTCAAGTCAACATGTTTATAGTTCACTTTCTGAATAATAACAAAATCTGGTTTAATGACACAGACATTTGAAAAAGCTTGAGTAATGAGGTCAGGTACAGCCACAGTAACGAAGAAAACACATCAAGCATGTGCAAAAAACGGAAAGCTATGCTTAGCGCGGAATCGTTAATTTGACAGCAGAAATACAGCAGCCGAATCAGCCGTCCACCTGCGCAGCCGCTGCAACAACAAACCCCAAACACTCCACCGCGAGCACATTAGCGAAGAGCAATAAAATCAATCAGTGTGGGTCTTGCAGCCGTATTATTTAAGACTGATGAATAAAGCAGCTCACAGTAAATGTATACAGCCATACGTCAACACAACGCCACTGCAGACCATCAGCTACAACAACACTGCAGCTCGCAACTCAAATAAAACATCACGCTCTATAAGGCTTTAAAATATGACAACCCAGGATTAAAGCAACAGTTCACTAAATTAAAATTCTGTCATCAGGACTATCCAAACCCATTTGACTTCCTTTGTTGCTTTGCATGAGAAACCCTAATTTAAATCACTATTAGATTTGTGTGATATTTAAAGAATTTGACTATTCAAACACGTTTTGAGCAGTGTAGAGTAGCACTTGTTGTTTGTTGTTTCTACAATCACAAACACAGACATGGTTTTATGTTGGGCACTGAATTATTAGAAAATAATAAGCGAAACAGCAGAATAAATTATACCGAACAACAGCGTTGGAGAAAGTTACCTTTAAAAGTAATCCATTACAATATTGAGTCACTCCCTAAAAAAGTAACTAATCACATTACTTGGACACTTTTTATAAAAAGTAATGTGTTATGTTTTGCATTACTTTTTAAATCTGGGCAGGGCTTGCTTGTTTGTTTTTAAAATAAAAAGTTCTATTTTTGGCAAATGTAAAAGCCTTTTTACACCAAAAGCTTCAGGCTTAGAGAAAATTAAATTCACGTCTGTACAGTAGACCGCAAAAGAAAAAATTCAACTCTTCAGCAAACACAATAGAAAGAAAAGAAATGTTAACTACCTTGAGTAATTTTTTGCTCATTAGTATGGATGAATTGGATCAAAGGTCGGCAGCAAAGACACTGGTTAATAAAATGGGATTAAATACATGAAGGATATTTGAATTATTGCAGGTTTGCGTTGAATTTCACTGTTTTTATTCATTTTGAGGATTACTGTATCTGTTTTTTTAGTGAGTGAGATGAATTAATGAATGTTCACATTTATTCTAGAACTAAAGTAACATCTTACTCCCAATTTTTTTTCTCTACATGGGGACAGAAGAGCTTTTAATCAATAAATGGGGGGGAAGTAACTGACGTTGCTTATTTGAAAAAGTAACTCAGATATTTTCTTGTCAATTAAAAAGTAATGTGTTACTTTACTAGTTACTTGGAAAAAGTAATATTATTACGTAACTTGCATTACTTGTAAGAGACTGTTTAGTACTGCATCGCATGTCGTCCATGAGAAGAGAAAGGGCTGGTAGTTGCTGGTTACTGTATGATGACTGAAATCACCCAAATGGCCTTAAACCATTAGTAAATAAACTACAGAACGTTATGTTGTCTAATACACGCACAAACTGTATTTATTCTGACAGCGCTGCACAAGCTCCATAGCCAGGGTTCAAAGTCCAAAGTGCTAGGAAAATCTGCGCTGAAACAGCGTAATGAGAATCATTCATGAATCTGCTGCTGTCAGCAAAGGTCTTCTTGCGGGTTTCCGCCAAAATAAAAGTCAACATTCATAAATGATAGTATTGTAATTTGACTGTTGTTCTGTAAAATAAAATTAAAAAGTAACACAAAATAAACATTTATTATAACATTCTCTTTTGGCTACACAAGGCTGCTGTCACATGTCTCCTTGTGTTTCTGTTTATTGGACTGTTCTGCTTTGTCTCCCCCTGCTGTTCCGTTGACTTTGGTTTCTCCCTAATTATTGTCTCCACCTGTCAGTCATTAGTATCACTCTTTATAAGTCGTTTGTCCCTTAGTTTCTTTGTGTCTTCTTAATGTTATCTTTATTTTGGATTGTGTGCTCCCCTGTAGTTTGGATTCAAGTTATTAAAGAACTTTGTTTTGATTTATCTTCGGCTCCTTCATCCTTCAGCACAAACCGTAACAGCTGCATTTATTTGTACATTAAAAAAACATTAAAAACATGCCACATGATTCAAGAAGGGGGTCTTAAAATGGCTAAAGAATATTATTTTACTAACTTATTAATTTTAAGTTAAATTGTGCTTGTTGGTAGGCTATAATGTCTACTAGAATGTAAAAAATGTTCAGTATTAAATAAATATTTTTAAACTGTTGTTTTGTAATTGATTTTTTTTTCTGACAACAGACAAAACTGTAAAAAGCAAATGTTGGCTATTTAATTTATGCAATGGTGAAAAAAAATGGGGGAAAAAACATTTTCGGTAATCGGCATTTGGCCTTTGACAGAGTGTGTAATCTTGTTCAGCTTTGGCCAAAAAGTTTAAATGAAACAAAACTTTGCATCCTTTGCTCCTGTAAACAAACGTTGGTTTTTAAGAGACTTACAAGCGCACACGCAACACATTTGTGCTACGTTATCCAGTCAAAACAGCTCCTGTGTACGACCAATTGCCGCATGCTAGATTAAAGTGATTATGTTTTAAATATGGATATTTTTCTTACAAAAATGCATTGATTCACTACAGAAGGCCTTTATTCTCCCCCTGGAGCCGTGTGAGACACTTTTTATTATAGATGGATGCACTTTATTGGACTTGTTTTGGACTGTTGAAGAGAAACACCCACCCATTGCCATTATAAAGCTTGAAAGTGTCAGGATAATTATTAAAGTCCCCCTGTAATCAAAAATTGTATCCCTTAAAACTAATCGTTGATCATCAAAATGACATATTTAAATGTTTTTCTTGTGAAAATAATTTCTAATGCCTTAAAACAGATTGCCTGAAGTGTAGACGCTAATGTGTAAGAGACAACTTTTACACTGTTGCCGCAGGTTATTATTCAAGTTAGCAGTTAGCGGTTATGCTCTATTTAACTATTGGTATGTTTTGCATGCTAATGATTAGGGATGCACCGGTTGACCGGCCATAAATCGAAACCGGCCGGTTTTTGCATCTAACGCGCGATCGGCAACCGGCCGGTTTTCGTTTTTATCCCGGCCGGTTTTTTTCCGGAAGTGTGTACGCGGGCCGCGGCATTCGATTCATTCAGAAACATGTCACTTGTGTGGCGGTTTTTCGAAATCTGTGAGCAGGACGTGAAGATTGCAATCTGCAATGTCTGCAAAGGACAGCCGCTTTTCTGTGCTCGCTGAAGTTGCGCGAGCGTACCTGTCCTCGCCCTGCACAAGCGCAGACAGCGAACGTTTGTTCAGCTCAGCTTCTCACGTGACAGATGAAAAAAGAAACAGACTCACTTGTGACAAAGCTGAGATGCTTATTTTTGTAAAAAGCATTACTTTACTTTTGAAAAGCCAAAAATAAAAGTCTGTTCTGTTAAGAATGATTATTATTATTTTACATTAAAATGCCTGTTGGCTTGCTGTTTTACTTTACTAAAAGCATGTTTTACTTATTAAACTGTGTTTACTTTCATATTTTTTATTTTTTATTTAATTTCAGATGTCAGATGCTATTGATTCAATAGCCAAAGCCAGATTGGCCTGTTAAATACTAAATAAACATGTTGTTTATGTTGTTTACTTGCATAACTTTTTGTTTTTGAAAAAATCGGAAATCGGTATCGGAATCGGCCAGCTTGCTTGTAAAAAATCGGTATCGGAATCGGCCATGAAAAATCATGATCGGTGCATCCCTACTAATGATGTGAATCTATCCATTGACTTGATTGGTTATTGAATTTTGTGACGTAGGGAAAAAAAGGGCTGTTTCAAAACCGCATTACTGGGACAGCCTTTGGGAAACCACAGTTTTAAGGAGAAAATACTAAGCAATGGTGTTGATTAATGGATTGGCACACGGTTTGTCTAAGAGCATATTAAAAACACCACATTGACCAAATAAACAACATAAAAACTTGATTTTTACTACAGGGGGACTTTAATATAACTCTGATTGCATTCGTCTGAAAGAAGGAAGTCATATACATCTAGGATGCCTGGAGGGTGAGTAAATAATGGGCTAAATTTTAAAATTTGGGTGAACTAACCCTTTAATTATGGTAATAATTAAGTAGTGAATTCTGTGAACAGATTCACTGAAAATATGCAACTCTAAACAAATGATCCACTCATAAATTCATGAACGTGTGTAGAAGAGTTATATAAATAACAACTTAAATTGCACATAAAAGACTTTGGATTTTGGACTTGAAATACAGTGCATGAATCAAATGAACTACTTTTATGATGGTTTTCATTCTGAAGCTTGTATGCACCAGCAACCAGCACAATTCCTTATTTTTTTGCCATTTTGTTTTCCTGCAGAAAATAAATTAGGATTGGAACAACATGAGAGTGAGTAAATGATTTTTAGTTGAACTAAATCCTTAAAGTGCAATTTGTAAAGCCCTCAAAAGACATGATTTCACGCTCGTAATTGTCAATCAAACCATATCATCTCTAATCAATTTGTGAAATTTGCCAGCAATTTGAGCGAAAATTGTTTCAAAGTAAATCCTTCACCAATTTCCTGAAAAATAATCTTGCCAGCAAAAACTGCAACAGTGTTGCTATGTGGTTGTTCCAACGTTGTTAAACGGTTGCTAGGACGGTTGTTTACAGCCTCTCGCGAAAAACGCTGCAGGAAAACGCACAAACGAGTAATCAAATTAAATCAATATCCAAAAAATGAAGTCAACGTTTGGATTTCTCACATTTCCTAATTCAATCCTGCAGAGCATCTCTTTCTCTTTTGTGTTTGCATAATGCCGATCCCATCCCCCTGTCGCAAACACTGTTCTCGCAAACACTCTTTCATCTCTTATTTTTGGTTAAAAAATGTGTGAATCACATGTCGGGTCTGGCTGATGTTTTCCGCACGTCTGCAACGAAATATGTTTGTTGATTTTAGCTGTTAGTCTGCACACAAGTTCCCATGGGACTGAACTGATTCGATAAAGACTGAGCGATGGTTCTGTTTAACCAATTCAAATAATTTATTCGCATTCACACATGCACAAACGTTCAACCAAACATGCATTTCATTCATCAAACATAGCTTTAATGGAGAGTTTACAAACACACAAAGCTTATCGGTTAACTAAGTGCAATAACTAAACTGTTTTATTAGCCTTCTGTCAGATAAAAGGCAGACAGAGTGAAAGGGAAAAGAAAAGAAGGACAAACTTCAGAGGGAAGAGTGTGAGGATGAGTTTGGGAGCGACGCCCCACATCTAAATACATAATGAGCCTTAATGGCTGCCGTTTCACCACGTAACCAACAGCAACCACTGCTGCGAGGAAAAAATGTCCAGCCTTTCGCCTCTCGAGTGTGTGTGTCTGCATTCAAAGAAAACAGCACAAACAAAAGAGATGACACTCGCTAAACGTCAGCATCTCTTCTAGATTTTTCTTTCTTTTCTCATTAGCGACGCTCATCTTGTGTGCATTGGCAGTTTCTGTAAATGTTCAGTATGTGTTTATGCTCTTAATGAAGGCGTGTGATGATCTCGAGTTCGGTTCAGCATTTAGAGACACAGGCTGACAGAGAGAGTTTGTGCCTATTCAGCACTGCCATCTAGAGATCTGTGCACACAACTACACATAAGACAGACGCTCACCAACCTCTGAAAGTCAACAATTTAGGGAAAAATCCTGCATTAAATGTGCTGAGAAAATTACTCTCTACATTAGTAACATCTAATATTATTACATATAATAAAAGAAAAAAATATGTCTGCATTATTCCAATATTGTTATTTAAAATGCACCTTATGATAGGATTAACTCAGCTTATTTTAAAATGTTTTATTTGCGTTATTTTAGTATGATAAACCTTTTTATAGGGAAGATCCCAAAACCTAATAAGACTAGGTCATATCCCCCCGCCCCAAAAAGTAAAAATAAACAAATAAATAAATAAAAATCATATATATATATATATATATATACACACACACACACACATTATATATATTTTTTCTTTTTTTATGTTATTTTAAGAACATTTTCTCAAAAAATGTCAGTATTGTCACTTAAAATAATAAAAAACGATTAATATAAATGTTAAGTATTTTACATTATGGTAGCTTTTGTTGTCCTGTTGTATGTTTATGCTGATTTAAATAAATTTAATACAATTGCAAATGTTACAATCAGTTTTCAAGAAAAATCTAATTAGAATAAAATAGAATAAAGGACGTTTAAAAAAAAAAAAAAAAAAAAAACATAAAATCAGTGTTGTTGATGCAGTGTTGCTTTTGTAATTTAAATATAAAAAAAGATTAATATAAATAAAATAATAAATAAATAGCGTGTGTGTTTATATAAATAAATAAATATATATATATATATATTAAATATATATATATATTAAGCACAATTTTTAAGCACAATTACGCCAAATCTTTCATTACTGTCATGCAAATACAATAATTTCTTATTTCTAAATATAAAAAGATTACAAAGTTTTTATCAATTGAAATAAAGCTAAAATATGAAATTAAATTACAAATTAGATGAAAAACTTAATTGCTTACACAACTACACATTAAAACGCTCACTGACCTCTGAAAGTCAACAATTTAGAGTAAAATCCAGCATTAAATGTGAGACAATCAGTCTCTCATAAAATCTACAAACATTACTCTGGAAACAGGAAAAAAAAAAATTATTCCAATATTAATATTAAAAAATGCAGCTTATTTTATAATTTTTTTTATTTGCATTATTTTAGTTTATTATACATGACATATAAAATTCTTTAAGCACAATTTCTCCAAAAATTGCCAGTACTGTCATGCAAACAAAATGTCTCATGTTGTAAAGTATTTATACATTATGGTAGCTTTTGTTGTAATGTTGCATCTTTTAAATGCATTTAATAAAATTGCAAATATTACAAAAAGTTTTTAAGAAGAATGTGATAATAAAATAGAATAAAGGAAGTTATAAAAAATCTTAAAATCAGTGTTGTTGATGCAGTGCTGTTTTTGTAAATTAAATATATATTTTTTTACAATTGTATCAATTGAAATAAAGCTAAAATACGAAATTAAATTACAAATTAGATGAAAAACGAACAGAAAACTAACTAAAATTAAATAAGTTGAAGTCTTAAAATTGATAAAAAATCATTAATAAAATTAATAATTGAAAAAAATAAAGAAGGCAAAAGGAAAACGAAAAATACAAGCTAAATAAAGACCAATAAAATTATAAAAATACTATTTAAATATTTACAAATATTAATAAATACTATAAATAACACTGCCTTTATGTTGAACATATATGTCTATCAAATATTTTTAAACATATATGTATTCACATTTTTTCTTGTCATTTTGGGGTGAAATATAACCTGGACATTTTCTTTCGTCCAACCTGGATGCATGAGAACTGTAAAGTATCATTTCTGAATTGAACATGAGTCATGTTGAGTCATGAATCACCACTAAACATAATAATTATCATGATTTCCTTAGCTCTAGTTCCCATGCAAACACAACTTAGAAGCACAAACTTTATGCATACGCTGTAAAAATGTATAATACGGAAACCAATGCAGCCTGACTGCATCACAGTGCATTAAATAAAGCATCTGATTAATATATGACAAAAACCTGCCATGAATATCCATAATGAATTATTCAAACATCCTGAAGGACCCGCCGCTGTCATTTATCTCCACATACAGATGGAGCACAAGAAGTTCACAAGAAGTCCACAGACTTTGTACAATCACCCGAAAGCACCAAAGCCATTCAAACACAAGCCTAATGCACAGCAAAAAGCTTTTCCCAGCCATTTTCTCCAGCAAATCTCTGACTTTAAGCCGGGAGTTGTCGGCAGACGGCCAAAAGCGCTGTTTATTTGTACAAACACTGTAACAACTAAGCTGTCTAAAAAAAAAAAAAAAAAAAAAAAAAAAAACATTCTGCAATCCTGGAACGATTTCTGTATGTGTCAGCGTAGTGAAAATTATTAATATATAGTACAGGGGGGGAAAAAAACTAAATAATCTGCTTACTGTACCATGACACTCCCACACTGAAAATGAAAGACTCAGGAGGAAAAGAGCTTATAAAATACATACATGAGAAGGGATGAAATGGTAAACTACTTTACCTTACGTAAGTGTTTCAACTCACAACACAAACCATCTCCAAAAAGCTGCGTCTCTAAATTCATTCCATTTAAACAAATTGATCTTGATGTTTTTAATGCATAGCCTGTTCATCACCATTTTTGTCGAGACTATGATGCTCCTATGCAATGATGCTTAAAGTTATCTAGTCTGAAGAATTAAGAAATGAGACTAATCTCATAACCAGCCATGCAGACAGACATCTTACCCCCAAACACAGACGACTCATTAGGTCCAGAGACAAGCCCATCCTGACAGTGAAACTCAGACAATGTTTGGTTTTGTCTTTAGGTTTCTGAAGGCTCTCCGCATGTCAGGTTGCATTCGAACACCTGAGCCTCTATTACACGGCGTAGGCAGGTAATGAGGGCTCGCCTTTCATGCCATTATACGCACCGCATTAAATATTAATATAAACCCTCTGTGTGAATTCTGAAAGATAACTTTAAGGGAATTACTTCATCCAAAATAATAAAAATGCACTGTTTTTGAAGGAAGTCTCTTTTTCTCACCATTTATTTGATGCAGTAAAAATGTTAATATTATTACAATTTAAAAGAACTGTTTTCTATTTTAATATGTTTTAAAATGTAATTTATTTCTCTGATGCAAAGCTGAAATTTCAGCATCATCACTTATTATTATTAAAATGGTTAATATTAAAACCAGTTAATAATGGTTATTATTGTATTAATATTTCTGACGCTTAATATATTTGTTGAAACCCTGCTAATTTTTTCCAGGATTATTTGATGAATAGAAAGTTCAAAAGAACTGCATTTATTTGAAATAGAAATAGCTTGTGCATAAATGTCTTTACTGTCACTTTCGATTAATTAAATAATGTGTAATAAATGTTTAATAAAAGTATTAATTTCTATTTTTTACTTACCCAAAATGTATAAACCAGTTCCCACAAAAATATTAAACAGCAAAAAATTTATTCAACATTAATAATAAGAAGAAATATTTCTTGAGCAGCAAATCAGCATAAGTTGAGGGCAAAAGTTTACATAATTATTTTACCAAAATAAGAGGGATCATACAAAATGCATGTTATTGTTTATTTAGTACTCACCTGGATAGAAAAAAATTCACAAAAAATGTTTACATATAGTCCACAAGAGAAAATAATAGTATATAAAAATGACCCCGTTCAAAAGTTTACATACACTTGATTTTTAATACTGTGTTGTTACCTGAATGATTCACAGCTGTTTTTTGTTTGTTTGTTTGTTTAGTGATAGTTGTTCATGAGACCCTTGTTTGTCCTGAATAGTTAAATTGCCTGCTGTTCTTCAGAAAAATCCTTCTGGTCCCACAAATTCTTTGGTTTTTCAGAATTTTTGTGTATTTGAACCCTTTCCAACAATGACTGTATGATTTTGAGATCTATCTTTTCACACTGAGGACAACTGAGGGACTCATATGCAACTATTACAGAAGCATCAAACACTCACTGATGCTCCAGAAGAAAAACAATGCATTAAGAGCCAGGGGTGAAAACTTTTGAATGGAGATGTGTAAATTTTTCTTATTTTGCCTAAATATCATATTTTTTTTCATTTAGTACTGCCCCTTCAGTGACTACAGAAGATACTTGCATGTTTCCTAGAAGACAAAATAAGTAAAGTCTACCCTGATCTTAAAATTCAAAAAGTTTTCATCCCCGGCGCTTAATGCATGGTTTTTCTTCTGGAAATAGTTGCATACTTTTGAACCTTTTGGGTCATTTTTATAAATTCTATTATTTTTGTCTCTTGTGGACTATATATAGAAATCTTTTATGTTTTTTCTTTTGGTAAAATAATTAACATTTTGCAGACTCTGAAAGGGGGATGTAAACTTTTGACCTCAACTATATTAGAATTATTTCTGAAGGATCATGTGACACAAAAAAATCAGGTTTGATCACATGAAAACAATTGTTTCAAATTGTAATAATATTTTACGATTGTGATGTATTTTTGATTGAATAAATGCATCCATGGTGAGCAAAAAAGACATTTTGCCATTTGAAAAAAAGTGGGATGTAAACGTTTGAACCTCAACTGTATGCTTATTTGCTGCTCAAGTACTATTTCTTATTATTCTTCTAATTATTAATGCTGAATACATTTATTGCTGTTTAATATGTTTGTGGAAACTGTGGTTCATACATTTAGGCTAAGTAAAAAAAAAAAAACAGAAATTAATACTTTTATTCAAAACACATTAAATTGATCAAAAGTGACAGTAAAGACAAAATATTATATTATATTAAATTCAGGTTTGATCACATGAATAAATTACCTTTTAAAATATATTCACAATGAAATTTTTTTTTTCGAATTGTAATAATATTTTACAATTTTTATGTATCTTTGATTGAATAAATGCATCCATGGTGAGCAAAAAAGATAAAAACCTTAATTAACCCAAGTCTCAAATATTATTTGCATTTAATTTCAAGTTCTTGCACCAGTGACTTTTTGAGTGTTTCAGTCAAGGAAAACATAAAATAAAATAAATAACCACATACAGGCTGAGTAAATAATGTCCCTTTTAAAAAAACAAAGTTTCTTTAGAACTACTCACAAACTTCCTCTTCAGTTTGCTTTTTGGATCAACAGAGCTCCTCCCCTCCGGCTGGGTGGGTTCAAACTCTGACTCTCCCAGGTGATCGTCAGCCGAGATGCTTTTCCTCAGATACGCCGCCCGCCGTCGGAAATGTGAGAACGGCGACTGAGAGCGCGGCCGCGGGTCGCCGGCACCCGGAGCAACGTCTGCCTCGTTTTCATCCTCCAGCCGCCACATGTCGCCTGAGGACAGACAGAAGGCCACGATTCTGATCACACATCAGTGAAACATCACACACGGCATATTTAACCTTACTCCGCTGCTGGATATTCCCAGGCAGCCGGCTAGATCTGTACCAGCGGCGCAGACTCTCGGATGAGGACATTAGGGAGCTGTCAGGCCGAGGAACAGAGTTA
Source organism: Garra rufa (assembly GCF_049309525.1). NCBI lineage: Eukaryota > Metazoa > Chordata > Actinopteri > Cypriniformes > Cyprinidae > Garra > Garra rufa. The sequence goes on from NC_133384.1 coordinate 36,147,606, forward strand.
TTCGTGTTTATTAGACTTGAGTCAGTCAAATCTGGGTCAGAGTTTCTAGCAGATATTACGGCCCTCATTTGGCATGATCTCAGCATAATAAGCACGTCAAACACACTGAGGGAGACGGCTGGGATTCGGTGTGTGTGCTGAAACAGCACCACGCTCCGCTGTTGGCGATGACAGTTGCTAAGCAACTAGAATGGGGAGGAAGCCAAAGACTTTAGGTTTTAACATTTGAGAGACAGTGAAAAAATCCTTCACAGAAGCTTTACACAAGAGCAGCTCAGCTGTGAGAATCGAGGAGAAAAGCGTGAGAAAGAGAGCGAGGGGGGATTCAGCGAGCGGCGCGGGTTGAAGTAAATAAGGAGTACGCGCAGACGGCAAACGCGCTAAACAATCGCACATGGCGTAAAGCTCACACATGTTGTGAATGGAATGTGCCGCGTGGAAGCTTGCCGTTCCAGGCGTCGTCCATTCACAACTACACTGCCAATTCTAGCAATTCTCTCTCTCTCCCATCACTCGCTGATGTTTTAATCACATTTATTATTTTTGCTCAATAGAGCAACTGAAAAGCGTCTTGTGCATTCAGATGCTGAAAACTGAAAGTGTTCAGAATTTCATTTAAAAAATATACAGGATTGTAGAAAGTCAATGGAAAGAAATTATTAATTATATTTTGCATGATGAACATAACGCCTATTTTTGGGCCAATTGACAAATTCGTGGCAATTTTTGCTGCTAATTCTCACCACTGTGCAAAAAATTCACTGTTGTTATTGTAAACTAAAACTATTAAAAGAGTTTGCATGAATTGAAATGAAATTTTTACATGAACAACCAAAATATAAAACAAAAGAAGCTTAAAAATTAGTATTACTAAATATTATTAAAACTAAAATATAGAATACATATTAAGGCATTTTTGTGACCATTTTATCACTGTGCAAAAAACCCCCACAGAATTGACCATTGTTTTTGTATACTAAAACTATTAAATAAATTAAACAAACAAACAAACAAAAAAGCCTCAAAATTTGTAATGTTATTTTGAAAACTGACTGAAGTTCAAGTAAAATGATTAAAACTGAAATAGAAAACATATTAAGGCATTTTCATGGCAATTCTAGCTACTATTTCACTATATTTTTAATACAAAATTGAAATGAAATTATACAAGAATAACCTAAAATATAAAAGTACTTAAAAATTAGAAATGTTATTTTGGCAACTGACTGAAATAAGTATAAGTTGAAGTAAAATTGTTGTTATTGCAAACTGAAACTATTCAGAATTGTTTGCATTAATTTAAAAAAAATTATACATGACTAATTAAAATTAAACAAACAAACACACAAAAAAGCTTAAAAATTGAAAATGTAAAAATTTTGGCAACTGACTGAAATAAGTGTAAGTTAAAGTAAAATGACTAAAACTGAAATAAAATTTAGCTACTAATTTTCATCACTGCGCAAAAACAAACAAACAAAAAAAGATACAATAGACTGTTGTTGTTGCAAACGTAAACTATTAAAAATAACTTGCATTAATTGAAATAAAATTCTTCATGAATAACCTAAAATAAAAAAGAGCTTGAAAAATAAGAAATGTTGGCAACTGACTGAAATAAGTTGAAGTAAAATTTTAAAAAAGTAAGAAATAGAAACACAATAAGGCATTTTCACGCCAATTTTAGCTACTGATTTTCATCAATCTGCAAAAAAAGATAGAATTGTCTGTTGTTATTGTAAACTAAAACTATTAACAATAGTTTGCAATAACTGAAATAAAATCATACATGACTACTTCAAATTAAACAAACAAGCAAAAAAGCTTCAAAATTAGAAATGGTATTTTGGCAAATGACTGAAATAGATACAGGTTGAAATAATCACTGAAACTGAAATAGAAAACACACTGAGGCATTTTCATGACAATTTTAGCTACTCATTTTCATCACTGTGGCAAAAAAAAAAAAACAGTGAAAAAAAATAAATTGACTGTTATTGTGAGTTTGCATTAATTGAAATAAATGTGTACATTATTAATCTAAATTAAATAAACAAAAAAACTTAAAAATTTGAAATGTTGCTTTGGCAACTGATTTTACAATAAAATCTAAGCTTGACATGTTTTCATAAGATTCACTCAAGAACAGAAGCTTTTCATCTAGTTCACATCAAAATCATCAAAACTGAGAGTTCAATAATATAGGTTTTGCTAACATGGCTGTGCAGTGTGCATAAACACAAACACACACTCAGTACCTGCAGGAGGCAGCGTACATGCTTCAAGACCACCAGGACTGGAGGGAACACGCGGGCGCTGTTGACGTTCACAAATGTTCTCCGACTGCTGCACGCGGACGGCGGCTGGGGACTGAGGGATGCTGGGTAATGTTCTGGATTTGGCCAAGAGAGGCCTCTGCAGCCGTCGCTCCAAAGACCTGGAACACAAACAATCAGAAACAATAATCAATCACAGTCCCATTCATCAAAATGCACGCATTTCTGAAATAAACGCAATAATAAAAATAAACAATCAATTCCAAGCAATGTTTTGCATTGTATGCATGTGTGTGGGTTTCACTGGGAAAAAAATGCTTTTCTTACTTAGATTTTTTGTCTTGTTTCCAGCCAAAATATCTAAAAATTCTTAAGTCAAGAAGGATTTTCTAGACAAGTAAAAAATTATTTTCTTGTTTTCAGAAAAATCAAGTCAAAATTAAGTGAGTTTTTGCTTAGAACAAGCCAAAAAAACTGCCAATGGGGTAAGAAAAATAATCTTATTTCAAACAGAAAACAAGAATATTTTTCTTACCCCATTGGCAGAGCAAAACAATCGGTTATGCTTTTAAAAAAATCATATATTATATACTTTTTAACCTCAAACGTGCATCTTGTCTTGCTCTGTCTTGGTTCAAGACAGTTAGGGTATGTCAAAAAACTACCATCTCATTTTCTCCCTCAACTTCAAAATCATCCTACATCACTGTTTTACCTTTTTTGTAAAGGGTGTTTAATCTTCTTTGCACGTTCACTTTGCAAACACTGGGTCGGTACTTCTGCAGCGATGTAGGATGATTTTAAAATGATTTTTGAAGTTGAGGGAGAAAATAAGAGTTTTTCGACATACCCTAACTATTTGAACCAGAAAAAAAAAAAAAAAAAACAGAGTTCAGGCAGAGAAAATAACTGATTGTTTCGCTAGATAAGACCCTTTTTCCTCAGCTGGGATCGTTTAGAGTCCTTTGAAGCTGCATTTAAACTGCATTTTGGAAGTTCAAATTCGGAGGCACCATAGAAGTCCACTATATGGAGAAAAATCCTGAAAATGCAGTTTAAATGCAGCTTCAAAGGGCTCTAAATGACCCCAGATGAGGAAAGAAGGGTCTTATCTAGAGAAACGACCGGTGATTTTCTAAAAAAAAAAATTTTAACCTCAAATGCTCATCTTGTCTAGCTCTGTGTGTTTGTTTAGAGATTAAAAAGTATAGAAATTGTAAGTGTTTCGCTAGATAAGACCCTTCTTCCTCGGCTGGGATCATTTAGAGCACTTTGAAGTTTAAATTTAAACTGCATTTTGGAAGTTCAAACTCAGGCCACCATAGTAGTCCACTATATGGAGAGAAATCCTGAAATGTTTTCCTCAAAAAACATAATTTCTTTACGACTGAAGAAAGAAAGACCTGAACATCTTGGATGACAAGGGGTTGAGTACATTATCTGTAAATTTTTGTTCTGAAAGTGAACTACTCCTTTAATCACGGTGTAAAGTTTGCATGCATTGCATGAACATATTTGGATCTGTCTGTGAGGTTACAGTAATATTAAAAACATTATTTCTCAAGCGTGCAAGATGGAGTGTAACAGCATGCGGAGATTTGGCTGCATTCGTGTGTGAATGTCTGGCAACGCCGCAGCAGCGAATTCCAAACTGCATGAGGAAATTCTACAGCAGAATGTGACGGCGTCTGTCTGTGATCCGAACAGGCGTGGGGTTATGCAATGCGCTTACCATCCAAAACACTGGAGTAAATCAAAGCTACAGCGCAAACAGAAGATGTTTTGCATTTTATAAAGTCCAGATACACTGATCTCGCTACAAAACATCCTAAAAACTACTGAAACACAGAAATGCTGGAAAGTCACAGTGCAGATGTGAACAGCAGCTGCATAGGGTTTGATTGAGGTCTGTGCCAGTAAATATGCTTCACTATTGATCAAATATTAAAGGCTGCATATGGTTTTCCCATCATTAGTCAAGCTCAATTAAACTATTCAGTTAATAAAGCACTGGTGATGCAAAACTGACAAATGTTACAATTTATGGCATTACATTTATAAAGAACATCTTGATTATTTTGTGGACTTTAATTAAATTTCAAGTAATAAAGAAAATATGATTGGATTAATATTCACTAATGAGTTTAATAAACTAGAGCAGAACAAACAAGTAACCATTTATTTTTTAATACATGTTCCTGATTTTATCAGTGTATGTTATTTCAAATAAAAAAAAATGAAAAACTTTTTATCTTTGTAATCTTTAATTAAAATGACTTGTTCTGCCTCTGAAACTGTTCCTCTTTTTGGTTGACATCAGTGTTTTACTAACTTCTCCCCTGCAAACACCTGGCTTTTTCTAAGTTTTCATGATCCCATGAAATCAATGTAGAAAAACAAATCTGACTATCTGTATCTGACTACATTTTTTCTGATTTAATACCATGTTTCACTTGTTATATGTTCTTTACAGACTTATACAGACTTTATAATGACACAACTGGCAGATTTGCTATTGTTATGTAAAACTTAAAGCTAAAAATCATTTTCATGAATTGAAATGAAGCTGAAATATAAAATAAATAAAATAAATATTACATGAAAAATGTAAACTCAAAAAAACCTTTGAAATATTGCCCTGATTTTATTTAGATACAAAGTCTTAGTGCTGTAATGCAAAAAAAACATTATTGTAATTAAAAAATTACATATTATTTAAATTGTACCATTTATTTGTACCATTTTGATTTTCAATTAAAAAAAAGCATTTTGATTAAAAAATTAAATAAAAACCTAAAATCTAAAAACAAAAATCTGAAATATTGCCTTGGTCAAAAACTGAAATAAAAGATTAAAGTTGTGCTAAAGTGCTGAAATGACTAGAACTGAAGTTTAAATAAGTATGAATTAAATCTAAATATAATAATAATAATACATAGTTATAATAAATTAATAATAATTACAATAAATAATACTGACAAATGCACAAAATAAAATGACTTAAACTTAAACTTAAGTTAAAATTAAAATAAAAAAATAAAAATAAAAAAATATTTAAAATAATTGCAAATATATAAATAAAAGTATTATAACACTGAGAACTGACTGAAAATTTCCAGCCCCATATGTTATTAAATTTTTTTTAAGAATATTACATCCAAAACTTCTCCCATTGTGCTAAAAATGTTTTAAAAAATTATAATAAAATTACGAACATAAGGATGAGTAAACGGTGCCACAATGTTGTTTGATTCCCTCTACATCTCCTGCATCTCAGATTTTCATTAATTGAAAAAAAGCTGAAATAAAATAAAATAAAATAAATATTAGATGAAAAATGTCAACTTAAAAAACTTGAATTTCTTTTTTTAAATTTTGCCTTGATTTTTTTAGATATAAAGCCGTATTGCTGTAATGCAAAATATAAAAAGTACATATTATTTCAGTTGTACAGTATTTAATATGGTAGTATTTTGTTTTTCAATTTAAAAAAGGAAAAATCTGAAATACTGGTCAAAAACTGAAATAAAAAGTGCTAAAATGACAAGATAGAAATAAAATAATAATAATTATTATTATTATTATTAAAATTATTTAATATTAATTTAAACAATTAATAATAAAGACAAAAGCAAAAAATATAAAATTACTAAAACTTAACCTAAAATTAAACTATAAAAATAAAAAGCTAATTCAAAATGATTGTAAATATATAAATAAAAATAATATAACACTGAGCATTGACTGAAAAGTTTCAGCCCCATATATGCTTTTCTCTAAAAAATAAATAAATAAATAAATATATATATATAAATAAATATATGGGTCATTGACGTATAAGGATTTTCAACAAGCAAATTTTAAAATGCAAAAACTAATAATATCTTTTGTAGTTGTTCAAACAATAAGAATGTTAAGAATGTTAAATTCATATTAAAATTTTAAATTAAGTGATTTTATTGTTTTTTCAGCTTGATGAACTGGCCGCAGCCTTGAAAAATGTCATGTGGTGCGACCATGATTTATATTAAAATTAATTTATTCCCTTAACATGCTTAACATTTCTTTTATATGTTCTCAGTAATTGAAGTGTTTAGAAACAAAGTATTTGCATTTCTTTAGTTTTTTTGCAAATAACGATTTCACATATTTGTTCTATAATTTCAGAATTGCCGCCTTAAATGTATTTAGCAGACTTATTTTTTTCTGTAAATTGCATAAAGCTGATAAGAAAGTTTTAAAAATACCATTTACTTAAGCATATTGTGGCAGAGATTCATATTTCAGCCACAGAAATTATATATATATATATTTTTTATTTAATACAGTTATTGCTGTTATTGGTCGCACCACATGATGAGTGGTCGCTCCAAATGACACAAAGACCTTACATTTATTTAAAGAGATCTTATACAAAAAAAAAAAGATTTAAACTTTTACATTTTATTCAAATTTCACAGAAATTTCATTAACAAACATTAATAAACATTTTATAAAACATTTTATGTAAACATTCTTTATAAAACATTACAAATACTTCTTGATCGGAACAATCATGTATCAGTATGACAACGATTAATATGATCATAACTAAACATCATAAAACATCAAACAGATTTAAGTAAACACTTGCCTTCAGATGTAACAGTACAACTGATGAACAAACAAAAACTGAGGGGTATTTGCAGAACATGGCATTAAAATAGGTATTATTTTAACCCCATGTATTCTGGAATATTTCCCAATCTCGGCAGTTCAATTTAGAGTACCTTTTCTCTCTCTGTTTCTTTTTCTGTCTCTCTAGCATCTCACTTGACTTGATATATGGAATTTTTACTAAAAAAGCATTTAAGTAATGAAAAATACACACAAGCAACTTCATAATGCTTTATTTATAGTTTTAATAATAATTAAAAAATAAAAATACCTTTCTCTTCTCCTAGCAAGGTACTCTGCTCTTAGCCTGGAAAAATCCAGACCCTAATCTATTAAGATTAAGGGTCTGGGATCGAGCAATGAAAAGGACCTAACTCGAGGGGCGGCACCAAGCATGCATTTGAAACTCTCACTGAACGCAATTGGATAACGCCACAACCAAATCACAACAATACACTGTGTGACGTATACAGAGCGACGGTGAACATATAAGAGTGGATTTCAATGTTATAACATAAACAATGTGACAAGATTAATATCTATTAATTACGACAGCCGAATCAACCTCATAAAACAATTAGGTCCGATCAAATATTCATTATATCAACTAATATGTGGATGGACACTAGCGTTTCATTCAGCAGTTAGACATATCATCCTGTTCATCCTTGTTCGATAACATTTCTCGCCACTTCTTTTTTTTGCCGAATGCTATCTGGCATTGCCCGCTTCGGATCTGTTCCTCTTCGTGGTCGCCAAGTTGCAGAGCCAAAAGACTGTATTTCCTCGCCTCTTTCACCTGGTCCTCCATAAGGGCGATCAACGGTGAGACCACAACCACCAGTGGGTTTTCACTAAGCCCCATATGCTTAGCTACCAGCGGAGATAACTGATAGATTAAACTCTTGCTGTATCCAGTCGGCAAAACAGCAAAAACATCCTTCTTGCAAAGGAACGATTCGAGCGCGGTTTTATATGAAAAGCCGAGTCTAACTCGTTCATTGTAGCGGCCAAAGCTGTTTCAAACAACTGTAGTCATCTTTCAATGTTTACTAAATGATTACGGACGTCGCAGCGATGTTGTCATCAGCGTAGCTCGCCTCTGGCCCGCCTACATCAGATACACCGATTTGATTGGTTCCCAGAATTGCTTACGTATTGCAGTAACATGCATCATTGCTCGATACCAGAGTGTCTTGCAGAGACAATTTAAATTGTGCTCTCGCGAGACCTCTGGATTTCCAGGGTACTCCGCTCTTGCTGCAGGGTCAGAATTAACATGCTGCCTATGGCGAGCGTTTTTTTCCTTGCTTGACAGTGGCACCTGATAAAATCAATTAAAATAGTCAAATGAACGAATGAATGAATGCATGCATGTATAATTACCAAACTGAAAATACATGCTCTAAATGTTCTTTTTACCCTCATATTGTACACAGATTAAATATAACCCATCTATAATACAGATGTTTAAAAAATGACCCAAAATTGCATAAACTCTATTCCAAATTAGACTGAAATAAAGTACTTTATGTATTTAACCCATTAATTGAATATAAAATTAGAAGACCTGCCTATCTAGGACATATATCTATCATGAAAAACACTCTGCAGTGGTCGCGCCACATGATATTTGGTCGCACCGCATGATGTTTTCAAATTCATTTAAAATTTACAGGCACATGACTGGCCACCTAAAAAAATAAGCTAGCTTTTCCAAAAAATGCTACTATGAAATGTATAATGAAAATATATATTTGAAGAGAAAACTTAATATTCATGGTTTTTTTGAGGTCATACCACATGATATCCAAATGTGGTCACTACATAACAGCTGTTAAAAAAGTATTCTTTTTCAAAATTTGAAAGAGAGTTACACACCTGCTTGCTGCTTCAGTTGCTCCTTGGCAGAATTGCAATATGATGCAACATTCTGTCATTGAATGGATTTCAACATAAAAGTCCCAAAATGGTAGTTTCTTGATGGTCGCACCACATGATATTTTATAAAATGGAAACCTTCGGACAACGTTTGTTTGTATATTATGATGGAAATATAAATACAAATGCTTTGCAATTTTATACACAATTACAAAACACTGCCAAAATCATGCCAAATAGTGCAGAAAATTCATTTTAATAAATTTTAGGTGATTTCAAAGATGTTTACCAAAAAAAAGTTATGGCCGGACGGTCGCACCACATGATGTTTTGACACTTCGAATAACAAAAAAATTACAAATAACTTATGTTTTTAGAAAAGTTAAAGTTGGTCCATATTTAGGAGAGGTACTTCTTACATATGGCATCTTTTTTTGCATTTAAACCAATTTTTTAACAGAAAAAAATAAATCGGACAAAAAATGTAGGCGTCACGTCAATGACCCATATATAATAAGATTATTACATCCAAAATTTCTCCTATTGTGCTAAAAAAATTAAATAATAGAATCTTCAAATTACAAACAACATAAGAAAGATGCTCCAAACAAAATTTTTCAGATCAGATCTCGGCAACGTCTCAATTTGCGCTCAAATCTGCCAAGACAGCAAAGTCTACGATCAAAATTAAAAGATCTCAACATGAACTCATCAGAAATGATCTGAACCGCTTCATTCATTCACATTTACAGCCCTGTACTCTTACTGTAGAGTCCAGATACTTCAATCCAACACAAACACCTGAGCAACAAAGTCAAAGACACTAGACTGCATTCACAGATTTGATATATGAGCATTTACACTTTTTCGAGGATTCATGACTAAAACATTCAGATGAGTCAGTTCGATCCCTGCCAATCGCGGTTCCCGCTTGTTCCCTCCTTCTAAATCCTCTCCTCTCATTGACTGCTCATTTCTGTCATCCCGCCCTGCTCTGTCCGCACACTGACCAGACGATTTCCGCCCCGTCCAGGTGAACTCACTGCACTCTAACCCTCCAGGACACACAATACACATCAAGCACTGTTATGAGCCAAAACATGAGGAAAAACTAGATGTCAAATGGTTCGGATTTGATTAAGCACTAATCAAAATAGGCAAAAAATGCCTTATTAGAGCATCAATCAAACATACCAGCCGTTTTTCAGAATAAAAGTCTGAAATATCAATCAGGACACACATGTACACTCTCAAACAATGCTCTGTTTTTGGAGTACCTGGCCTCAGCTACCGTACAGCAGTAACTACCACTGCGACGGGTGTCTCTCCGAGCCATGAGCTCATCCCTGGAACGCCGACGGTTGAAGTAATCCGTAAGTTTCCCGAAACTTGCCATTCTGTCCCTCGTTCTGCTGCTGTTCCACGAGCGCCTATGTCATATTCCCACAGAAACAGCAGTGAACGCAGAGCAGCAGCGGTCGAGTGTTCGCGGCTCGCTCGCACGCTGGAAATAGCCACGCTTATAAACTTCCTTCAACAGCAGTCTGCCACGAGAGAGACACAACGAGACTGACGCCTGTGAGTTTACTGTGTCTCTCAGCATTCTCCCTCTGGAGCATCATCAGTGCTGCAGCAACATCATCAGCATCCTGCATCTCTCCCTCTCACTCAGCCTCTCCTGCTCCTCTCTCCTCTCTCTCTCTCTCTCTCTCTCTCTCATAAATGCGTGTCGAACGCCCTGAAAGAATTAATATGATCTAGAGGAAAGGGGGGGGGGGTGAATGAGTGAAGATGAAAAAGAAAAAATCAGAGAGAAATCAGGCGGCAACGCTGGCTAGAATGTGATTTTTGCCAACTGTTCTGCATTCAGAACGACGCATCTCTATTTGTGTGTGTGTGTGTGTGTGTGTGTGTGTGTGTGTGTGTGTGTGTGTGTGTGTGTGTGTGTGTGTGTGTGTGTTTGTTTGTGTGAATCCTGCTTTGATAAAGACGGCAGCCTGGGCTGCACTTCAGAGAGTGGAGTTCATAAAATCAATACAGGCTGGGGACAAGAGAGCATCGCTTGTCTTTTCGTGCTCCAGTTCATCCATTACATTGCTTTTTTCTTTAACTTCTTGGCTGGATATTGAAACTGAATTGAAATACAATGTAAAAAGGTAAGATTGCATCATCAGCTGGCACATTTTTGCCAGCTATATTGCACACTCGTGGCAGATTTACAGGGTTGTGTCGCCGCTCTCATTTTGAGAATGAATTGTGTTCTAGCATGCAACTTTTTCCAGCATATTTCCCTCCCCGCAGCATCCTGCTTCTGCTGCCGTCTGCGATTTTGCTCTCCTGCTAAAAGCTGAAGAAGGTGGGGACGGAGGTAACAGAATGTACAATGCAGGTTATGTTAATCAAAGGAGCGAAATCAACCGAACTAGCAAAGTAAATGCAATCAAACACCAAAGCAAAGCCCAATCATCAGGTCCGCTTGATTTCATCGCAATACTGACCATAAAAATGTTTTGAATGTGCCTAAATTCTGTTAATTATTTACTCAAAAAAATATTTATTTGTCACAAAATAGTTCTATTTCGATTATTTTCAACATCAGAAATGTTTCTTGAGCAGCAAATCAGCATATTAGAATGATTTCTGAAATATCATGTGACACTGAAGACTGAAGCAATAATGCTGAAAATTCAGCTTTGATCACAGAATCAAATCAATTACATTTTAAAATATATTCACATAAAACGCAGATATTTTAAATTGCAATAATATTTCACAATATTACCGTTTTTACTGTATTTTTAAACAAATACACTACCAGTCAAAAGTTTTTGAACAGTAAGATTTTTAATGTTTTTAAATAAGTCTCTTCTGCTCACCAAGCCTGCGTTTATTTGATCCAAAGCACCGCAAAAACTGTACAATTTTGAAATATTTTTACTATTTAAAATAACTCTTTTCTATTTGAATATTTTTTAAAATGTAATTTATTGCTGTGATTTCAAAGATGAATTTTTAGCATCATTAGTCCAGTCACATGATCTTTCAGAAATCATTCTTGCGTTGAAAGCAGCCGAGTAGATTTTTTTCAGATTTCTTTGACAAACAGAAAGTTCAGAAGAACAGCATTTATCTGAATTGGAAATCTTTTGTAACATTATAAATGTCTTTATCATCACTTTTGATCAATTTAAAGCATCCTTGCTACATACAAGTATTCATATAATTCATATATATATATATATATATATATATATATATATATATATATATAATACAGACTCCAAGCTTATGATGTTACAAAAGCTTTATATTTCAGATAAATGCTGATCTTTCTATTCATTAAATAATAGAAGTTTTAAATGTAGCTTTGATCACAGAAATAAATTACATTTTAAAATATATTCAAATAGAAAGCAGTTCTTTTAAATAGTAAAAATATTTCAAAAATGTACTGTTTTTGCTGTACTTTGAATCAAATAGATGCAGGCTTGGTGAGAAAAAGAGACTTCTTTAAGAAAAAACATTAAAAATCTTACCGTTCAAAAACTTTTGACTGGAAGAGCTGTTTGCATTATATGAATCTGTGAACTACGCTTTTGGTGGATGTTTTGCCTTAAAACCATCAGGCTTTTCAGTGCTCACGAGCGCACAAAATAGCAATGTGTGAACGTCACAGACAAGGGCTCTGAGCACATCTAGCGTTGAAAAAACCCATGCTGGTAATAACAATGGAGATGATGATGCTGATATCCGCTCCCTTTGGAAGAAGCATCAAAAATAGCACGTATGTGTCAAGACCTGACTGCAGCGATCAATACAGCCTCAGATCACAGCTGTGATCATATTTTGCGTGTGTTAGTGTGCTAACTTGACACTCTCATAACAAACATCCAGCCCTGTGCAAAATGAAAATGATATTTCATATCATACTATGCTTGTTTGAGCATCACAACCAGAACAGCACATCAGCCCCAACTCAACCAATGGTGTGAGTTTGGGGAGGGACTATTTGGTTGTCCAACCAATCAGAGAAGTGCGGAATGTTCGCGAAACTTTCTACTGCTTTTAGAATTCTATTTGAAGTCGCCGCAACTTTAAAAAAAACAACAACATCACTGTCTGTTCGAATTATGCACAGGAGTACAACTTCAAATTAATATTTGATCTCCATAAAAGCATTGATCCCACATGACCTCCATATAAGCATTTAGTGAAACACAGTTTTACTCAGAAATATGATTATTTACCATTTTCAATGCAATCTTGTGTACAAGACAATTTCACTTTTAGCAGATATATAAATAAGTCAATATGTGACCCTGGACCACAAAACCAGTCGTAAGGTAAAATTTTACAAAACTGAGATTTATACATTATATGAAAGCTCAATAAATAAGCTTTCTATTGATGCATAGTTTGTTAGGATAGAACAATATTTGACCGAGATACATCTATTTAAAAAATCAGGAATCTGAGGGTGCAAAAAAATCAAAATACTGAGAAAATCACCTTTAAAGTTGTCCAAATTAGGTTCTTAACAATGCATTTTACAAATCAAAAATTACATTTTGATATATTTACAGTAGGAATTTTACAAAAAATCTTCATGGAACATGATCTTTACTTAATTTCCTAATGATTTTTGGCATAAAAGAAAAATCAATAATTTTGACCCATGCAATGTATTTTTGGCTATTGCTACAAATATACCCCAGCGACTTAAGACTGGTTTTGTGGTCCAGGGTCACATATATTATTTAATTGCACTGGGAAAAATCGACTGCATTTGTGGGACATGGTATTCTAAGTACTGCATTTTTTGCCAAAAGTAGCATATCATATTCTCTGCATACGGAAAATGTTCATTCTGAGCACAACATAAATACTGCATACTACAAAAACAGTAATAACACTATTGTGTTTTGTCTTTCCAAAGATTGATAGACAAGGATGAAGGAGGAACATTGCCCTCTAGTGTCTTCTGCTCTCTTTCATATACACACTAAACGAGCAAATATCTTGTTTTTAAGTCATAGATTATTGGTGCTGGTGGTTTTAGTGGTTATTTGTGTTATATCTCTATCACTGGACCCTGAGGACTGCTCATGTTCACACTATTAAAGGAACCAAAACCAACACAGACGAGACGTCAGTGTGGATTTAATAAAGCAAACGGCCCCGGGAACATCTCCAACAAAATCGCTGTGACACAGTATGCATAAGACTGTACGTCGGATAAGTAGGATGTCTGAATTCTCTGTATTATATAGCCAACAGGGCTCTATGCTTACTTTTCTTTTTAAACAATAGGAGCACCTTCTAATCAATAATAAAAAAAATCTGATCAAAAATGTGCCTTCCCATTACGAGGTGATATTTGACTCCTTAAAGTGATTTACAGGGGAATTTTGTTTTTACCTTTGTAATGGCATTTTTGCCAACCTTTTATGTCAAATTTAATTTTAAGCTTTTTAAAATTTCTAATTAAAACAACAGAATAAGAACAAGCTGAATAAATTACCAATCAAATGAAATCAGTATTAACAAAATTTATTTGTACAGAGGTGGCACAGAAAAACACAAAAGGTGCTTGTAGGTGTATTTTCATATGTTTAATGAGGCTCAGAGGTGGCATGAGTGCAATCAAATTCATAAATTCATGTTGAGATTAATGTTTTAAATATAACATTTTGAATACAGAAATATTAAAATATTAAATTATTTAAATAACTTAAAAGATACTTTTAAAATGAAACTAAATCTGCCAGTAGGTGGCGACAAGCACTGATTTAATTACTGAATCATATCATTAATTCGATTAGTTCGAACGGCTGATTCATTCAGGAATAAAGCAAGTGACTGTCTTTATGAATGGGAAATTTAATCACTGTCTCACTAGATTCATTTAAAAATGCACGTTCATTCATAAATGAAACAATGGAGATACGCAGCGGCTTAGTTGTGACTTGTTTCAGACTATTTCTGTTGACGAAATAGAGCAATCAGGCAATAGTGTTACAGTCAGACAATGTAAGTCACTTAATATTAACTTCTTGTTTATTTAACTGTTGTATTAAATCAATATCTCATTTACAAACTCCCTTAAAAATCATTAAAAGCTGTCACTCATCTTATTTACACTGTCTCTACACTTTTACGTTTATTAAAGGATTGGTGAGATATGTCTGTGATACATTACTCAACATTGCAAAAACACATAGAAACCTTTGAAACTCCTCTCAGCGCAAACACAAATATGATCGGGTCAGTCGTACATGGTGCTCCTAAATATTTTTTCATAGTCGCACGCAGTAGTTTTCAGTCGCAAATGCCCTGGCAAACTGTATCTGAGTAATACTAACTAGTTCCTCAGGATTAAACGAATAGTTCACCAAAAATGTAGGTGTCCTCACCCTCAGGCCAGATGTAGATGAGTTGGTTTCTACATCAGAACAGATTTGGAGAAATGCAACATTCCATAACTTCCTCTGCAGCGAATGGGTGCCGCCAGAATGAGAGTTCAAACAGCAGATAAAAACACTACAATAATCCACAAGTAATCCTCACGACGCCAGTCCATCACTTAACGTCTTGTGAAAGTGAAAAGGTGAAAAGGTGAAAAGGCGTGCCTTTGTAAGAAACAAATCCATCATTAAGATATTTCTAACATCGAAATCCACCCACATATTAGTTTAGAACTGTTTTGGCTTGCAAGCAGTGCTTGATCTGTGCATTTTTTTCTCTTGACTCAGACAAGACGGCTTTTTCACTGGAGAAAGCAATACTATGTCTAGAGGACTATAGGATTTTACTGAGAATCAACTGTTTAAACTCAAAAAACTCCTTAATGATGGATTCGTTTCTTACAAACGCACACTTTTTCACTTTATAAGACGTTAATTGATGAGCTGGAGTGGTGTAGATTAGTTGTGGATTAATTGTGATGATTTTAATCAGCTGTTTGGACTCTCATTTCGATGCCACCCATTCACTACAGAGGATCCATTGGTGAGATGGAGTGTTGAAATGCTAGATTTCTCCAAGTCTGATGAAGAAACTTTCCGGTGAGCTATTCTTTTAGAGTGTACTTAACACCTACACTAACTAGTCTACATATGGGCTTCAGTGGGCAGGATGATGATGAATGAGTGGTAGGAGGAGCTACAGCCAATATTGTCACCTTTAACCAGCTTCAGCTCACGAAACGCTGTGCCTCATCGTGTGACGCCAGACGCGTTTCCCTTTATAGACATGATGGGTTTAAAATCAAACACTAATGAGATGACACTCAGTCTCTGGGACTGTGATGCCCTCAGGAAGTGCGTGCATCATTTTAGCAAAATGACATTAGGGATTCCTGTTGAACAGAATTAGTTTCATCAACGCTCATCAATTTGAATTTCAGTTAAGGGTCTGAATATTTACGCAAATTAGAGAAATGTAAAAAAAAAAAAAAAGGGTAGCCTGTTTTTTTTTATGGATGCACAGTACATTTTGGCAGATACCGATTAGCAATGTTCTTGTTATGCATGATTAACCAACATAATGAGAGATATTATACTGGACATTCCTGTTTTACACCAAAAATACCATTCAGTTTAGGAGAAACATGTCTCAAGTGAAACTATTTCTTTTTCAAATTAATGTTCTTTTATACTTTCGATTCATCAAAGAATTCCGAAAAAATGTATCATTGTTTCCACTAAAATATGTTTCTTAAACAGCAAATCAGCATCTTTTAATGATTTCTGAAGGATCATGTGATACTGAAGACTAGAGTAATGATGCTGAAAATTACAGGAATAAATTACATTTTACAATATACACACATAGAAAACAGCCATTTTAAATTGTAATAATATTTCACAATTTTACCATTTTTATTGCATTTTTAATTAAATAAATGCAGCTATGGTGAGCAGAAGAGACTCTTTTAAAAACATTAAAAATCTTACCAACCATAAACTTTTGAAGAGTATAAATAGTGAAGAGTGATATAGAACAATACTACTTAAATGAAGATTACTATTACGATTTTTTACAGAATACTTTGCAATTAAATTGTAATAATATTTCACAATATTACCATTTTTATTGCATTTTTAATTGAATAAATGCAGCTAAGATGAGCAGAAGAGACTCTTAAAAACATTAAAAATCTTACCAACCGTAGACTTTTGAAGAGTGTAAATAGTGAAGAGTGATATAGAACAATGCTATTTAAATGAAGATTACTATTTCTATTTTTACAGAATACTTTGCATTTAAATTGTAATATTTCACAATATTACCATTTTTATTGCATTTTTAATTGAATAAATGCAGCTAAGATGAGCAGAAGAGACTCCATTTAAATGAAGATTACTATTACTATTTTTACAGAATACTTTGCATTTAAATTGTAATATTATTTCACAATATTACCATTTTTATTGCATTTTTAATTAAATAAATGCAGCTAAGATGAGCAGAAGAGACTCTTAACATTAAAAATCTTACCAACTGTAGACTTTTGAAGAGTGTAAATAGTGAAGAGTGATATAGAACAATGCTATTTAAATGAAGATTACTATTTCTATTTTTACAGAATACTTTGCATTTAAATTGTAATAATATTTAACAATATTATCATTTTTAAAGCATTTTTAATTAAATAAATGCAGCTAAGATGAGCAGAAGAGACTCTATTTAAATGAAGATTACTATTACTATTTTTACAGAATACTTCGCACAAATATCTAAAAGCAAACTGGTAGATTTTTAAATTAGTTTTAATCAGCCAATGCTGATAATCTCAACCTGGCCAAATATTGGCTGATTTATAGGCATCTGAATAGTCGTCTAAAAGCACAGTACATCAAGGCCTGTCTTGAGGGCTTTTAAACATGATGAATATTGATGTGCGTGTCAATGAAATGCAAAACGTGAAGACTTACTCCATCAGCGTGTCCGTACTGAATACATCAGCATAACAGCCTGCAAACATCACGCCAGACACATCCTGAGAGAAACACAGACACACACGGTTAGATTTCAGCTTCTGTTCATGCAGGTAAAGAGGAAATAAACATCACTAGAGTTCTTCCTCTTCACCTTTAAAAGTTGTTTGTAACCATTTAGTTTGTTTTTCCAATCTTAACCTGAAAAACACAACTCAACCAGGAACATTTTTAATTATACTGGATAGGAAGAAGGGAAGTAAACTGTCACTTTTCACCCTCAAGTAATTCAAACCCATATTTAGCAACATGTAAAATATTGACTCTCACAAATCTATAGTGATGCAATGTATTTCTCTTTATCATGAAACGGATTGTAACAATATTAAAAGCAGCAAAACAAAACATGGACAGTGTCATCTGGGAGAGATGATGAATTTAAACTCATGAATCTTTAATACAGGAAACTATGGAAACTTGTTTATTAAAAAATAAACAATTGCAGGTTTTTTATCTTACAATTTGGACATTTTTCTTCACATTTCTGAGTTTCTATCTCACAATTAAAGCTTTTTCTTACAAATTCTGAAAAAAAAATCTGAATTGCAAGTTTTTATTGTGAATAAACAGAATTGTGAGATATAATCTCAGAATTGAGACATAAATTCAAAATTGCAATTGAAAAAAAAAACAGAATTGTGGGATAAAATGTTGCAATTAATTTTTTGTGAATAAACAAAATTGCTAAATATAATCTAAGAATTTTGAGATGTAAATTCAGAATCGCAAGCAAAAAAAAAGAATAAAGTCAGAAATGAGAGATATAAACTTCCTTTTTTTATTCCAAAGAAACAACTGTGAGATGTAAACTATGAATTTAGAGTAAAAAATCTAAATTCAAAATTGTGAGATACAAATGCAGAATTGCAAGATTTAAAAGCAAAACTGTGAGATATGAATGCAGATTTGAGAGATATAAACGTGTAATTCATAGGGAATTGTGGGTTAAAAAGTTTACAAGTAAATTTTTTATTGTGATTAAACAGAACTGAGAGATATAATCTAAGAATTGTGAGATATAATATGTCAGAATTACAAGAAAAAAGTCAGAATTGTGAGATAAACAAAGTTGCATTTACCTTTTTTATTGCAAAGAAAAAATAAAACATCTAAATTGTGAAATAAAAACTCTGAATTGTGAGATATACATGCAGAATTGTGAGATATAAAAGCATATAAAAGAGATATACATGCAGATTTGAGAGATATAAACTTGCAATTCATAGGAAAAAATCAGAATTGTGGGATAAAAAGTTGCAATTCTGAGATTAAATGTTTTATTGTGAATAAACAAAATTGCAAGATATAATCTTGCTAACTCTGAGATGTAAATTGCAAGTAAAAAATCAGAAAAAAGTCAGAATTGTGAGATAAATTTTTGCAATTAACTTTTTTATTCCACAGAAACAACTGTGAGATGTTAACTAGGAATTCAGAGTAAAATAAAATGTAAATTGTGAGATAAAAACTTTTATCTCAAATTTTATCTAAAAATTGTAATTCATAGGAAAAAAAGTCAGAATTGTAAGTTAAAAATGGTATTTTTTTTATTTTGTGGGAATTTTATTGTGAATAAACATAATTAAGAAATATAATCTAAGAATTTTCAAATATAAACTTCAGAAAAAGTCAGAATTGGGAGATATAATATCAGAATTGCAAGATTTTTTTCTTGAATAAACAGAATTCAAAAATATATAATATAAGAACTTTGTAAATTCAGAGAAAGAAAGCCAGAACTGTAAGATACAATCTCAGTATTTGCAATTGTGAGGAAAAAGTCAGAATTGCAAGAAAGTCAAAATAAAGTTATCATTTTAAAATTGCAAAGTCAGAATTCCGAGTTAATCACACAATTCTAAAAAAAAGTCTGAATTGTTAGAAATAAACTGAGAATTGTATGAAAAAAGGAAAAAATTGTGAGATAAAAATTCGCAATTACCTACTTTATTTTTTTATCCCATGGAGGAAACAGGCTTCAGTAGGAAACAACTTTGTGCTATCATGCATGCTTTTCTCGTAGGAAATCTCACATCCTGGATGTTGCATCATTGTGTGTGTGTTTAACATACTGTAAGCCCTACAGGAGCAGACAGCCATCATACTCCAGCGTCTCTACAAGTTCAAACAGAGTCGCAGCTCGACGCGAAAAGATGCTCCTGGCATGACGGAAACTTCATCATCATATGCTTTACAAATCTCTCAATCAAACCATCACCCGCGTTAACCTTCCGCTGATGTTTTCTGGTTAATGTAATTCCTGTGAGTCACCCACCTGACAACTCATCACAACCTCCCTCAACGCTCACCTTCCCCGCACCTCTGACTCACTTCTCTGAATGTCAGCGGGAAATAAAAGAGTCCACTTCACCATGTATGTAATGATTCACAAGCTGAGCGCTGAACAGAATGAATGGAGGAAATGACACACTTCACAGCAGCTCATTTCCTGTGGAACTGGACAAATGCATCTCAATCCAAATGTCTCCCACTCACAAACACATGCACGCTTTGGGTACCATCTGTTAAACTCACAAGCAACAATAGCAGCCCTTTCCTTTAGCCATTATGGGTATATAATAGTGTGTGTGTGTGTGTGTGTGTGTGTGTGTAAGCATCCTTTTCCTGACTCTGCTGTATACAGGACACACCTTACCATCAGACTTCCTCAAACTCGCAACCTGCAATTCCACTCACCCAAACACACACACACTCACATGTTTACTTTTTATAAATAGGAACATCATAGACTTTTATGAGTTTTGACTCATGAACTGTTATGAACTGTTGTTTTTACATGCGGTTCAATGACATGACGTCCATTTCATTGTCTAGACCTATATATATATATATATATATATATATATATATATATATATATGTAAGACGCAATTATGTTTGAGATTAATAATTTGGTAAAACTTTTATCATGGAATATGATCTTTACAACACAGAGGTCATTAAAAAAAAAAAAAAAGGGAAAAATTTTGGCTTTTTATGAAAAGACACGTTTAAAGTTAAATGGGGTAACAAGAATATTGATTAATATTTATGACTCATATGTATGATATTGGGATAAAAATATTTAAGAAAAAAAAGTCTAAAAAAGTCAGAATTTTCAGATAAAAAAAAGTTGCAGTTACCTTTTTTAGAAACAACTGTGAGATGTAAACTATGAATTCAAAGTAGGGATGCTCATTTCGGTTAATTTTCCTGACCGACAACCGCTGCTCGTTATCCGAACATTAACCGTTAACTGATAAAATTAGAATAATACATTAGTTTAAAATAAAAATAGAATGCACAAGATTAAAAATACAAGCAAATGTTTTATTTTAACGTGCAAACAGCAGCATACAGAGCAACAACAAAACTGTATTGACATATACTTAAATTATCACGCATCAGCAGCTCTTCTGAACAGAGAAAATCTGAATGAAAAAAAAAAGAATAATATAAATAGGCCTACACTAAATATGTATAAATTAAATAACTACCTAATTAAGATGAAAAAACTAAAACACACTGAATCCTTTTATGCGCTTTGAAGAACTGTACCGGTCTTATTCTTCTCGTCGGACATAACAATATATTAGCAGGCCATCCAATACCTCAGTGTGCCTAGTTTTTAACATGTCCACATGCTGTACGGATATGCAGGACCGCTGCCTGTTAACTCTTAGATCCGCGAAAAAAACACCATCACAAAAAACCTTTCAATTTGCGGTTCGGGACTTCCATCCAGTCATATGCGTGTGGAGAAGCGCGTGTTTTACAGCGTTCAGCAATAGCCAATCACAGACATGTATGTTGATTTGATTATCACTGTGGCCAATCAGAGGAAGCTATGTTACAATCCACTCACCAACCAAAGTGCCGGTTTCAGTTTTGCTGATTTCTACACTTTCGCAAACTTTCTTATTAAAACAAAGAAAGTGTTGGCATTATATAAATAAGAGATTAATTGTGCAGTGTAAAGGTTATTTTATTACTTTTTAATAACTTTATGAGATTGCGATGAACTACTCTAGGATGAGTGATAGCTTTCCAGTGATTGTAACGGGAGCGCCTATTGCGCACTTTCTAGACAATAATTCATTCAGAATTTGAATACATTCACTCACGGATTCACTCTCTGATAACCCAATAACGCCACTTGCCATTGAGTTGCATATACTACATCTGTTTACTAAGTAAAGGTGAAGCGAAATATGTCTGTACAGCCACACTGCGCGTGAGTAAACAGATAACTTAAATAGCATTATTTCTTTCACCATGCAGCAAACATAAAAAAAAAGAATAGAAAAAAACCCTTTTAAACCGTTTAACTGATAGTAATAATCGGTTAAAATTCTTACTGTCGGTTAACGGTTAAATGGACAATATGAGCATCCCTAATTCAAAGTAAAAAAAAAAAATTGTGAGATATAAATGCAGAATTGAGAGATATAAACTTGTAATTCGTAGGACAAAAGTCAGAATTATGGGATAAAAAATATGTTTTTTTTATTGTAAATAAACAAATATCACAAGATATGATCCAAGAATTTTGAGTTGTAAATTCAGAATTGCAAGCAAAAAAGTTAGAAAAAAAGTTGCAATTACCTTTTTTTATTCCAAAGAAACAACTGTGAGATTTAAACCATGAATTCAGAGTAAAAAATAAAAAATAAATTGTGATATAAAAACACAGATTTAAGAGATATAAATGCAGAATTTAGAGATATAAACTTGTAATTCATAAGAAAAAGTTAGAATTGTGGGAATAAAAAGCTGCAATTGTGTTTTTGTATTGCGAATAAACAAAATTGCAAGATATAATCTCTTGATTATGATTAATATGTTTCCAATTTCTGAACTAAAAATAATTTATGTTATGTTTCTTAGGGTTTTAAATTAAAATGTCTACTCTAGGTTTTATACCTGGAGATTGTAAAAGAAGAATTGTCTCTTTGAAAACAGGAAATCTTGAAAATAAAAGTTATCATTAATTAGGCATAATTATTATAGTTTTTAAAAAATGATATAATTCATAATTTGGTAAAACCTTTATCCAAGAAAGAGATTAAAGAGATTTAAAAAAGTTAACCAAACTAAACTACTAAACTACTATGAATTCAGAGTAACAAAAAACTAAATTGTGAGATATAAATGCAGAATTGCAATATATAAAAGCAAACCTGTGAGATATAAATGCTGAATTGAGAGATAAACTTGCAAATCATAGAGAAAAACTGAATTGTGGGATAAAGAGTTGCAATTATGTTTTTTTTTTTGTGAATAAACAAAATTGCAAAATATAATCTAAGAATTCTGAGTTGTAAATTCAGAATCGGAAGCAAAAAAGTCAGAATTGTGAAATAAAAAGTTGCAGTTACCTTTTTTTTATTCCAAAGAAACAACTGTGAGATGTAAACCATGACTTCTTAAATTATATTGTGCAATTTTGTTTATTCACAATAAAAAAACATAATTGCAACTCTTTATCCCACAAAATAGGAACATCATAGACTTTTATGAGTTTTGACTTTTATGAACTCTTGTTTTTATATGCGGTTCAATGACATGACGTCTATTTTATTGTCTAGACCTAGTAAGTTAGAGTAAAAAAAAAAAATATATATATATATATATATATATATATATATATTGTTTTGTGTTACAATACAACAAAGACATGGAAAGTGCAGTGCACTTCCAAGAAAAAAAAATCTTGATTGGGATAAAGAGTTGCAATTATGTTTTTTTTTATTGTGAATAAACAAAATTGCAAAATATAATTAAGAATTCTGAGTTGTAAATTCAGAATTGCAAGCAAAAAAGTCAGAATTGTGAAATAAAAAGTTGCAGTTAACTTTTTTTATTCCAAAGAAACAACTGTGAGATGTAAACCATGAATTCAGAGTAAAACAAATCTAAATTGTGATATAAAAATTCAGAATTGTGAGATATAAATGCAGAATTAAGAGATATAAACTTGTAATTCACGGAAAAAGTCAGAATTGTGGGATAAAAAGTTGCAATTATGTTTTTTATTGTGAATAAACAAAATTGCAAAATATAATCAAAGAATACTGAGTTGTAAATTCAGAATCGCAAGCAAAAAAGTCAGAATTGTGAAATAAAAAGTTGCAATTACCTTTTTTTTTTAAAAACTGAAAATCTTGAATATAAATGTTGCCATTAATTAGGCATAATTATTATAGTTTTTTTTTTATATTAAATAAGCACTAAGAAGCAATTATGTTTTAGATTCATAATTTGGTAAAACTTTTACCCAACAAATGAAATTTACTGTGTGATGTCGTCAACATATAAGAAGCTATTTTAATATAATGTCACAAGAAAATCATGAAATATGATCTTTACAACACAGAGAGGCTATTAAAAAAAAGATTTTATATATATATATATATATATATATAGATATAGATATAGATATAGATATATATTGGCTTTTTATGAAAAGGCAAGTTTTAAGTCAAATGGGGTAACAAGAAAATTCATTAATATTTATGATTGATATATATGATATACTTCAAGTCAAGTCAGAACTGTGAGATATAATCTCAGAATTGCAAGAAAAATGCAGAATTGAGAGATTAAAAAAGTTGCAATTAACATTTTTAGAAACAACTGTGAGATGTAAACTATAAATTCAAAGTAAAAAAAAATCTAAATTGTGAAATATAAATGCAGAATTGCAATATATAAAAGCAAAACTGTGAGATATAAATGCAGATTTGAGAGATATAAACTTTAATAATAAATTCATAGAGAAAAGTCAGAATTGTAAGATGCAGAATTGTAAAACTGTGAGATATAAATGCTAATTTGAATTGTGAATTCAGAATTGCAACCAAAAAATTCACAATTGTGAGATAAAAGGTTGCAATTATCTTTTTTTATTCTAAAGAAAAAACTGTGAAATGTAAACTATGAATTCAAAGTAAAAAAAATTATATGTAAATTGAAATTAAATCTCACACAGATTTGAGAGATATAAATTTGTAATTCAAAGGAAAAGGTCAGAATTGTGAAATAAAAAGCAATTATGTTTTTTTTATTGTGAATAAACAAAATTGCAAGATATAATCTAAGAATCCTAAAATGTAAATTCAGAATTGCAAGCAAAAAAGTAAGAAAAAGTCAGAATTGTGGGATAAAATTTGGAATTACCTTTTTTTTCCAAAGAAACAACTGTGAGGTGTAAAATATCAATTCAGAGTAAAAAATAAATAAATTGTGATAAAACGCAGAATTGCAAGATATAAAAGCAAAACTGTGAGATATTAATGCATACGATTTGAGAGATATAAATTCAGAACTGAGAGATGTAAAAGCAAAACTGTGAGATAAATATGCAGATCTGAGAGATATAAAATTGTAATTAATAGAAAAAAAAAGTCAGAATTGTAGGATAAAAAGTTGCTATTACCTTTTTTATACTCTGAATTCAGAGTAACTTAGTGAGATGTAAACTATGAACTCAGAGTACTTGAGAAATATTAAATTATTAATAAATATTAATTAATAAATATGAAAAAAATATTAATTAAATTCAGTCACATGTTTCAACAAAATATTACTTAGGTCATTTAATAAAAATAATCTATAAAAGAAAGCTACACCGTTTACAATTATTTAAAAATAACAATAAATAAAATATTTATAAATTAAACATAAATTAAAAAATAATTTAAAAATAGTTTTAGCAATAGCCAACAATATATATTTACTGAAAAACAATGTACTGAATTTACTAAAAAGGTAAGTGGTTGCAATCAATTTATTTATTATTAACAAATGTCGAAAGTTAGTCAACTAAATTTGTTTATTTAAATGTAGCTAAAATAAAATGATTGTAACCACTAACCTTAAAAAATTTAGTAAATTCAATTAATCATATGGGTCAAAATTATAGCTTTTTCTTTTAGCTACACCAAAAACCATTAAGATATTAAGTAAAGATCATGTTCAGTTAAGATATTTCGTACATTTTCAACTGTAAATATATCAGAACTTAATTTTTGATTAGTAATATGCATTGCTAAAAATTTCATTTGGACAACATTAAAGGTGATTTTCTCAATATTTAGATTTATTGTCACATCCTAACAAACCATACATAAACGGAAAGCTTATTTATTCAGCTTTCAGATGATGTATAAATCTCAATTTTAAAAAAAACTGACCATTATGATGGTTTTGTGGTCCAGAATTCACTGGGATGTGCCCAGAGGTCATATAAACAAACACATTCTCACAGACGTAAACACACTTCAGAACTGCTGAAAAATGAGGTTTCTTTACAAATGAAGTCAATCTGTCTGTAAATGTGAACTCAAAGCGACATCAGATCGCCATGACAACCGCTGAACGTGAGCGCGCAAAACAAAAACCTGCGCAAACCCAAAACCGAATATACAAACTAAACCAGCTTCGTTTCGGTAACACAAAACTCTTTACCGTTAACAACAAACACAGCCAGTCAGTCAAACGAATGTCTGATAAACATAACGCCTACCTTCAACACAAAGAAGTCGGTGAGTTTCCCAAACTCCAATCGCCTCAGTCAAAGTGCGAAAGTTTTGAGCTCGTCCACAATCTCGGTTCTGATTTTCCTCTCATCTCTCTCGAGTCTCTTCTTATTTAATCGATGAAAACATAAAACACCGGACTCTGTTAGATCGTATAGTCCACTCACTTTTTGTCTGTATCTCTAAACAGTGAGCTGCCTACTGAGGCTACATTTTGGGCATCAAATGTTACTAATAATAACCGTTTCCTTTGTGACACAAACCGCTCTTCCTGTAGAGGGCGCGCGGCCGCTCATTTACCTCAGATCCACTATGCAGATCTCAACATGATTTGGATTTTTTTAAGACATTGGTAAACTAAATAGAGCATTTGTTTAAATATTAATATTTTAAAAATTCACATATGATATATAAATGAAAATCCGCTGCTATAATCTAATAAAATAATTCCAAAACATAGCGCTTTCTCTCCTGCGCTGAGAAACGTAACAGGTATCACGTGACGACGTTATCGGATTGCGTTAAGCTTGTTATGAAACTATTTTATTTTATTATATATTGTTTTATTACTAAAACAAAGAAGATAAGTGCCTTGAATTTATTTTTTGTTAGTTGTATATTATTTATTTAAAAATAAATGTTCATTGTATTCCGCAATAGCGTGATATTTATTTTGTAGGTGCTGGTGTTGATGTGTTGCTTGTGTGATACTTTATTTAAATTAAAACAAAAAATATACACAGGTAAACTTATTATTTATTAGTCCGATCGTACCTGACCAATAAGAATCAAGCCTGGTCATTTAAGCCCCGCCCACAGTATGCACCATTGGTATGTTACCTGCTGTTCCAGCTTCTTATTCTATTTCTGTGAGACTTAAAAATCAAAGCTGTGTGTGTCTCATTCACGCTTCTGTCCCGCTTCTCTCTCCTCCCTCCTAAGAAGAAAATTTGATTTTTGTCATGCCTCGGCTCATTTTAATTATGTGACACGTGCAAACCAGTTTCGGTTCATAACAGAGAACACCTTCATCCAAATTAAGGGAGTGTTTTAATTATGATCATTTGATGACATGTCCTTGAATTATTGAGCAATTGTTCAGTTAAGAGCACTTGTTTAATTCTTAAAAAGTAGACGTATTTAAGTTGTTTGTCATCACAACCTGTAAACAAACGAACAAATAAACAGATATCAGATATTTCACATATTCTATCATTCTAAGTTCAAATATGACGCTTTGTCTATGATTTTTTTTTTTTTAAATATATGGCATCTCATATAAGGCAGCAGTATTCTTGACAGTGATTATTTGTTATATAGGTCAAAGACGAAAAAGGGTTTAAGTGTATAATAAGTACACTAAGTGTAATACTGCTTTGAATTTATGTTGTTTTTCCAAAAAAAAAAAAATATTTGAAAGTTTTCTGTTTAATTTAATTGCATTTATGATTTTATGATACATTTCCCCCTAATTTACAAAAGACACACACTAAAGTGTCATTCAGTGTAACAATCAGGCATATTTACAACAAAAATCAATTTATGACAAATTAAAAGATGAGTTACTTTCACCCCAAATACTAATTAGTTCTAATGCTACATTTTTTAAATGTGCCACTATTCTAGGTTTTGCCCATTTGTGAATAAAAATTGTTTTACTCATTTAAAACACATTCAAATTAAATATGCTCCCTTATTTTATATATTTTAATATGTACAAATCAGAATAAGAATGTTGTTAGAATTTTTACATAAATATTGTGTTTTACTGAATGACAATGTAACATTAATTCAACCAAATTTAGACAATTTATTCTCTAAAAACATATTTAAAACCTTAAAAGTAGACACTTTACTTACATTTAATGTGCTTTCTGTGGGCATAAAATCACTTTTTTATATTTTTTATTTGACGTTGACATCTTAACATCTTTGACCCATATATATATATATATATATATATATATATATACATATATTTCCCCACACTGCTAAGATTTGGTGTCGGTTGCATAAACTACTTAAAAGTTAGTCATCTAATTTTTTAAAAACAGTTACATAAAAATGTAAATTCCTCTCATTTGAGTCTGAAAAGTAAGACTGATTTAACTGCTAATTAGTCTAGTTCTTAAAACACAGTCTTAACATAGTGACCATG
>NC_133384.1:36176615-36249115 GCF_049309525.1 Garra rufa
ACACACACACACACAACTCTTCTTGTAGTAGCACTCTGTGCAAGTAGGATTTCCAAGGACTGTTTGTAAGCATATGAAGGGCTGCATTCTCTGGGTTTACAGCTGGGAGACAGCCAGTCCACACACACACACATGCACGTATATATTTATACACCCTTCACGTTGAACAACCAATAAGTGTCAGTTTATTAAAAACAAAATGGAGACTCTGACAGAAGGCTGCAGACCATGAAGGCAAAAGCAAAAAAACAGGCTGTAAACAAGCCGTAATAAATCCGCCCACTTCAACCAAGAGGAATCCACTGAATCAGTCCACCTTAAAGGGGCGTTCACACTCAAAGAGATCTGGAGCGATAGAGCAACCACAACTCACTCCTTTTCAATGGAAGTTGGCGATTTATACTGCGCTAACCTGCTGTGGTAATGAAAATACTGCGCCACGCGAAACAATCAAACACTAAACAACAACAACACGGGAAATAAAAACACAATCATCAAGGGATTTTATGAGGCACGAAACATGCTTTACGGAAAAACACAGATGCTTTTTCGCATCTTTTGTGCATTTGTGGATTTAGACTTGTGACGCAACTATTTTTACAATTTTGTGTTTGGAAACAGAAGTAAACTAAAGTGAGATAAAATTATTTAGAGACATATGGGAGATAAAAAATTTGTTTTAAAAAATACATTTGCAAGAAAAAAAACCTGTGTTTACAAATTTTGGAAGGATTTTGTGTCATGTAATGCCACGGTAATATTAAACAAAAGTGTTATAAATGTACACAAATAAAATAAAATAAAATAAAATATGAATAGAGAATATATATGAAGAGTTTATTTGCAAAAACTCTTTTTTTTTAATTAATGTTTTTTATTGTGCATTCCAATTAATCTTAATCAAACTGCAGTTGGGTTATTTTGATAAAAAAAAAATAAAAAAAATATATATATATATATATATATATATATATATATATATATATATATATATATATATATATGAAGAGTTTATTTGCAAAAAAGTTTTTTTTTTTTAACTATCATCATTTCAGGTTTAAAATCTTCCATCCAATAAGTAATGAATGAAGTAATGAAACAGTAATGAATGTTAAAAGATAAATCTTGTTACATTTAAAATATACAGTTAAAATATACTTAATATCCATTTACTTACATTTATATTTAATATTTAGATTTAAATTTCCATACATATTTTACTACAACACTGATAAACAATAAAATAAAATATTTTGCAAAAGAATATATATGAAGAATTTATTTGCAAAAATAGGTAACTTTTTTTTAACTGTCAAAAATAATGTTTTTTCAATGTGCATTCCAATTAATCTCAATAACCAAATAACTAAAAAGAATAACACAATAAAAACATGATAACATAATAAAAAATTTTAAAAAAGATTTTTGAAAATGTGAAAAAAATGTGTGTGCATGTACGCATTAATGTATTAAGTATATATAATATTTGAAAAATGTTAAACATATACAACAAAAACTGTAATAATCAAAGAAACCTGATTTTTTTACATAATAATACATGTTTTTTGAGCAGCAAAATAAAAATGTTAGAATGATTTCTGAAGGATCATGTGACTATAGTAATGATGCAGTTTTGAAATCACAGGAATAAATTACATTTAAAAATATATTCAAATAGAAAACAGTTATTTTAAATTGTAAAAATATTTAATAATTTTAGCATTTTTGCTGTACTTTGGATCAAATAAATGCAGGCTTGGTGAGCAGAAGAGACTTCTTTAAAAACATTAAAAATCTGTATTTTTTATATATGGGTCAAAGATGAAAAAGGGTTTAAGCATAAAAATAATAAGTGTAATACTGCTTTAAATTGTTGTTGTTTTTCCAAAAGAATGTTAAAAAGTTTTCAGTTTAATTTAATTGTTTTTGTTTTTCTGAGCAAAAAATATATATCACACATTTCCCCTAATTTACAGACGACACCCACTAAAATGTCATTCAGTGTAACAATCTTGTCAGACATATTTACAACAAAAATCAATTTATGACATATTAAAAGACTAATTACATTCACCCACAAATACTAATTAGTTGTAATTCTACATTTTTCATATTTGCCACTATCCTAGGTTTTGCCCATTTGTCAGTAAGATTTTTTTACACAATAAAATGTAATATGCTCCCTTATTCTTTTATACATTTTAGTATGAACTAGTCAGAATAAGCATGTTGTTTGAATTTTTACATACATATTGTGTTACACTGAATGACAATGTAACATTATTTCAACCAAACTGTGACATTTTATTCTCCAAAAACGTATTTGAAACCTTAAAAGTAGACACTTTACTTATATTTAATGCACTTTCTATGGACATAAAATAAGTTGCAAATTTGTTTTGACGTGGACATCTTAACGTCTTTGACCCATATATGTAGTATATATTTAAAAAATAAACAGCTATTTATACATTTTACAATGGTGGAAATACATTACTACAGTCTGTAAAATGGGTCTATTTAAAACAACGCATATATGCACCGCATTGCCACAAGGGGTGCTATAGCGTGCATTAACATAACAATATTTCCTTCTATGGTACGTTTCTCTCAGGTCCACTACTTTGGATGGAAAATATTACCTCAAGTCAACATGTTTATAGTTCACTTTCTGAATAATAACAAAATCTGGTTTAATGACACAGACATTTGAAAAAGCTTGAGTAATGAGGTCAGGTACAGCCACAGTAACGAAGAAAACACATCAAGCATGTGCAAAAAACGGAAAGCTATGCTTAGCGCGGAATCGTTAATTTGACAGCAGAAATACAGCAGCCGAATCAGCCGTCCACCTGCGCAGCCGCTGCAACAACAAACCCCAAACACTCCACCGCGAGCACATTAGCGAAGAGCAATAAAATCAATCAGTGTGGGTCTTGCAGCCGTATTATTTAAGACTGATGAATAAAGCAGCTCACAGTAAATGTATACAGCCATACGTCAACACAACGCCACTGCAGACCATCAGCTACAACAACACTGCAGCTCGCAACTCAAATAAAACATCACGCTCTATAAGGCTTTAAAATATGACAACCCAGGATTAAAGCAACAGTTCACTAAATTAAAATTCTGTCATCAGGACTTTCCAAACCCATTTGACTTCCTTTGTTGCTTTGCATGAGAAACCCTAATTTAAATCACTATTAGATTTGTGTGATATTTAAAGAATTTGACTATTCAAACACACGTTTTGAGCAGTGTAGAGTAGCACTTGTTGTTTGTTGTTTCTACAATCACAAACACAGACATGGTTTTATGTTGGGCACTGAATTATTAGAAAATAATAAGCGAAACAGCAGAATAAATTATACCGAACAACAGCGTTGGAGAAAGTTACCTTTAAAAGTAATCCATTACAATATTGAGTCACTCCCTAAAAAAGTAACTAATCACATTACTTAGATACCTTTTATAAAAAGTAATGCGTTATGTTTTGCATTACTTTTTAAATCTGGGCAGGGCTTGCTTGTTTGTTTTTAAAATAAAAAGTTCTATTTTTGGCAAATGTAAAAGCCTTTTACACCAAAAGCTTCAGGCTTAGAGAAAATTCACGTCTGTACAGTAGACCGCAAAAGAAAAAATTCAACTCTTCAGCAAACACAATAGAAAGAAAAGAAATGTTAACTACCTTGAGTAATTTTTTGCTCATTAGTATGGATGAATTGGATCAAAGGTCGGCAGCAAAGACACTGGTTAATAAAATGGGATTAAATACATGAAGGATATTTGAATTATTGCAGGTTTGTGTTGAATTTCACTGTTTTTATTCATTTTGAGGATTACTGTATCTGTTTTTTTAGTGAGTGAGATGAATTAATGAATGTTCACATTTATTCTAGAACTAAAGTAACATCTTACTCCCATTTTTTTTTCTCTACATGGGGACAGAAGAGCTTTTAATCAATAAATGGGGGGGGGGGAGTAACTGACGTTGCTTATTTGAAAAAGTAACTCAGATATTTTCTTGTCAATTAAAAAGCAATGTGTTACTTTACTAGTTACTTGGAAAAAGTAATATTATTACGTAACTTGCATTACTTGTAAGAGACTGTTTAGTACTGCATCGCATGTCGTCCATGAGAAGAGAAAGGGCTGGTAGTTGCTGGTTACTGTATGATGACTGAAATCACCCAAATGGCCTTAAACCATTAGTAAATAAACTACAGAACGTTATGTTGTCTAATACACGCACAAACTGTATTTATTCTGACAGCGCTGCACAAGCTCCATAGCCAGGGTTCAAAGTCCAAAGTGCTAGGAAAATCTGCGCTGAAACAGCGTAATGACAATCATTCATGAATCTGCTGCTGTCAGCAAAGGTCTTCTTGCGGGTTTCCGCCAAAATAAAAGTCAACATTCATAAATGTTAGTATTGTACTTTGACTGTTGTTCTGTAAAATAAAATAAAAAAGTAACACAAAATAAACATTTATTATAACATTCTCTTTTGGCTACACAAGGCTGCTGTCACATGTCTCCTTGTGTTTCTGTTTATTGGACTGTTCTGCTTTGTCTCCCCCTGCTGTTCCGTTGACTTTGGTTTCTCCCTAATTATTGTCTCCACCTGTCAGTCATTAGTATCACTCTTTATAAGTCGTTTGTCCCTTAGTCTCTTTGTGTCTTCTTAATGTTATCTTTATTTTGGATTGTGTGCTCCCCTGTAGTCTGGATTCAAGTTATTAAAGAACTTTGTTTTGATTTATCTTCGGCTCCTTCATCCTTCAGCACAAACTGTAACAGCTGCATTTATTTGTACATTAAAAAAACATTAAAAACATGCCACATGATTCAAGAAGGGGCTAAAGATGGATAAAGAATATTATTTTACTAACTTATTAATTTTAAGTTAAATTGTGCTTGTTGGTAGGCTATAATGTCTACTAGAATGTAAAAAATGTTCAGTGTTAAATAAATATTTTTAAATTGTTGTTTTGTAATTGATTTTTTTTTCTGACAACAGACAAAACTGTAAAAAGCAAATGTTGGCTATTTAATTTATGCAATGGTGAAAAAAAATGGGGGAAAAAACATTTTTGGTAATCAGCATTTGGCCTTTGACCGAGTGTGTAATCTTGTTCAGCTTTGGCCAAAAAGTTTAAATGAAACAAAACTTTGCATCCTTTGCTCCTGTAAACAAACGTTGGTTTTTAAGAGACTTACAAGCGCACACGCAACACATTTGTGCTACGTTATCCAGTCAAAACAGCTCCTGTGTACGACCAATTGCCGCATGCTAGATTAAAGTGATTATGTTTTAAATATGGATATTTTTCTTACAAAAATGCATTGATTCACTACAGAAGGCCTTTATTCTCCCCCTGGAGCCGTGTGAGACACTTTTTATTATAGATGGATGCACTTTATTGGACTTGTTTTGGACTGTTGAAGAGAAACACCCACCCATTGCCATTATAAAGCTTGAAAGTGTCAGGATAATTATTAAAGTCCCCCTGTAATCAAAAATTGTATCCCTTAAAACTAATCGTTGATCATCAAAATGACATATTTAAATGTTTTTCTTGTGAAAATAATTTCTAATGCCTTAAAACAGATTGCCTGAAGTGTAGACGCTAATGTGTAAGAGACAACTTTTACACTGTTGCCGCAGGTTATTATTCAAGTTAGCAGTTAGCGGTTATGCTCTATTTAACTATTGGTATGTTTTGCATGCTAATGATGTGAATCTATCCATTGACTTGATTGGATTACTGGGACAGCCTTTGGGAAACCACAGTTTTAAGGAGAAAATACTAAGCAATGGTGTTGACTAATGGATTGGCACACGGTTTGTCTAAGAGCATATTAAAAACACCACATTGACCAAATAAACAACATAAAAACTTGATTTTCACTACAGGGGGACTTTAATATAACTCTGATTGCATTTGTCTGAAAGAAGGAAGTCATATACATCTAGGATGCCTGGAGGGTGAGTAAATAATGGGCTAAATTTTAAAATTTGGGTGAACTAACCCTTTAATTATGGTAATAATTAAGTAGTGAATTCTGTGAACAGATTCACTGAAAATATGCAACTCTAAACAAATGATTCACTCATAAATTCATGAACGTGTGTAGAAGAGTTATATAAATAACAACTTAAATTGCACATAAAAGACTTTGGATTTTGGACTTGAAATACAGTGCATGAATCAAATGAACTACTTTTATGATGGTTTTCATTCTGAAGCTTGTATGCACCAGCAACCAGCACAATTCCTTATTTTTTTGCCATTTTGTTTTCCTGCAGAAAATAAATTAGGATTGGAACAACATGAGAGTGAGTGAATGATTTTTAGTTGAACTAAATCCTTAAAGTGCAATTTGTAAAGCCCTCAAAAGACATGATTTCACGCTCGTAATTGTCAATCAAACCATATCATCTCTAATCAATTTGTGAAATTTGCCAGCAATTTGAGCGAAAATTGTTTCAAAGTAAATCCTTCACCAATTTCCTGAAAAAGAATCTTGCCAGCAAAAACTGCAACAGTGTTGCTATGTGGTTGTTCCAACGTTGTTAAACGGTTGCTAGGACGGTTGTTTACAGCCTCTCGTGAAAAACGCTGCAGGAAAACGCACAAACAAGTAATCAAATTAAATCAATATCCAAAAAATGAAGTCAACGTTTGGATTTCTCACATTTCCTAATTCAATCCTGCAGAGCATCTCTTTCTCTTTTGTGTTTGCATAATGCCGATCCCATCCCCCTGTCGCAAACACTGTTCTCGCAAACACTCTTTCATCTCTTATTTTTGGTTAAAAAATGTGTGAATCACATGTCGGGTCTGGCTGATGTTTTCCGCACGTCTGCAACGAAATATGTTTGTTGATTTTAGCTGTTAGTCTGCACACAAGTTCCCATGGGACTGAACTGATTCGATAAAGACTGAGCGATGGTTCTGTTTAACCAATTCAAATAATTTATTCGCATTCACACATGCACAAACGTTCAAACATGCATTTCATTCATCAAACATAGCTTTAATGGAGAGTTTACAAACACACAAAGCTTATCGGTTAACTAAGTGCAATAACTAAACTGTTTTATTAGCCTTCTGTCAGATAAAAGGCAGACAGAGTGAAAGGGAAAAGAAAAGAAGGACAAACTTCAGAGGGAAGAGTGTGAGGATGAGTTTGGGAGCGACGCCCCACGTCTAAATACATAATGAGCCTTAATGGCTGCCGTTTCACCACGTAACCAACAGCAACCACTGCTGCGAGGAAAAAATGTCCAGCCTTTCGCCTCTCGAGTGTGTGTGTCTGCATTCAAAGAAAACAGCACAAACAAAAGAGATGACACTCGCTAAACGTCAGCATCTCTTCTAGATTTTTCTTTCTTTTCTCATTAGCGACGCTCATCTTGTGTGCATTGGCAGTTTCTGTAAATGTTCAGTATGTGTTTATGCTCTTAATGAAGGCGTGTGATGATCTCGAGTTCGGTTCAGCATTTAGAGACACAGGCTGACAGAGAGAGTTTGTGCCTATTCAGCACTGCCATCTAGAGATCTGTGCACACAACTACACATAAGACAGACGCTCACCAACCTCTGAAAGTCAACAATTTAGCGAAAAATCCTGCATTAAATGTGCTGAGAAAATTACTCTCTACATTAGTAACATCTAATATTATTACATATAATAAAAGAAAAAAATATGTCTGCATTATTCCAATATTGTTATTTAAAATGCACCTTATGATATGATTAACTCAGCTTATTTTAAAATGTTTTATTTGCGTTATTTTAGTATGATAAACCTTTTTATAGGGAAGATCCCAAAACCTAATAAGACTAGGTCATATCCCCCCACCCCAAAAAGTAAAAATAAACAAATAAATAAATAAAAATCATATATATACACACACACACACACACACACACACACACACACACACACATTATATATATTTTTTCTTTTTTTATGTTATTTTAAGAACATTTTCTCAAAAAATTGTCAGTATTGTCACTTAAAATAATAAAAAACGATTAATATAAATGTGAGGTATTTTACATTATGGTAGCTTTTGTTGTCCTGTTGTATGTTTATGCTGATTTACATTAATTTAATACAATTGCAAATGTTACAATCAGTTTTCAAGAAAAATCTAATTAGAATAAAATAGAATAAAGGACGTTTTTGTTTTTTGTTTTTTTAAAAAAACATAAAATCAGTGTTGTTGATGCAGTGTTGCTTTTGTAATTTAAATATAAAAAAGATTAATACAAATAAAATAATAAATAAATAGCGTGTGTGTTTATATAAATAAATAAATATATATATATATTAAATATATATATATTTTAAGCACAATTTTTAAGCACAATTACGCCAAATCTTTCATTACTGTCATGCAAATACAATAATTTCTTATTTCTAAATATAAAAAGATTACAAAGTTTTTATCAATTGAAATAAAGCTAAAATATGAAATTAAATTACAAATTAGATGAAAAACTTAATTGCTTACACAACTACACATTAAAACGCTCACTGACCTCTGAAAGTCAACAATTTAGAGTAAAATCCAGCATTAAATGTGAGACAATCAGTCTCTCATAAAATCTACAAACATTACTCTGGAAACAGGAAAAAAAAAAAAATTATTCCAATATTAATATTAAAAAATGCAGCTTATTTTATAATTTTTTTTATTTGCATTATTTTAGTTTATTATACATGACATATAAAATTCTTTAAGCACAATTTCTCCAAAAATTGCCAGTACTGTCATGCAAACAAAATGTCTCATGTTGTAAAGTATTTATACATTATGGTAGCTTTTGTTGTAATGTTGCATCTTTTAAATGCATTTAATAAAATTGCAAATATTACAAAAAGTTTTTAAGAAGAATGTGATAATAAAATAGAATAAAGGAAGTTATAAAAAATCTTAAAATCAGTGTTGTTGATGCAGTGCTGTTTTTGTAAATTAAATATAATTTTTTTTACAATTGTATCAATTGAAATAAAGCTAAAATACGAAATTAAATTACAAATTAGATGAAAAACGAACAGAAAACTAACTAAAATTAAATAAGTTGAAGTCTTAAAATTGATAAAAAAATCATTAATAAAATTAATAATTGAAAAAAATAAAGAAGGCAAAAGGAAAACGAAAAATACAAGCTAAATAAAGACCAATAAAATGATAAAAATACTATTTAAATATTTACAAATATTAATAAATACTATAAATAACACTGCCTTTATGTTGAACATATATGTCTATCAAATATTTTTAAACATATATGTATTCACATTTTTTCTTGTCATTTTGGGGTGAAATATAACCTGGACATTTTCTTTCGTCCAACCTGGATGCATGAGAACTGTAAAGTATCATTTCTGAATTGAACATGAGTCATGTTGAGTCATGAATCACCACTAAACATAATAATTATCATGATTTCCTTAGCTCTAGTTCCCATGCAAACACAACTTAGAAGCACAAACTTTATGCATACGCTGTAAAAATGTATAATACAGAAACCAATGCAGCCTGACTGCATCACAGTGCATTAAATAAAGCATCTGATTAATATATGACAAAAACCTGCCATGAATATCCATAATGAATTATTCAAACATCCTGAAGGACCCGCCGCTGTCATTTATCTCCACATACAGATGGAGCACAAGAAGTTCACAAGAAGTCCACAGACTTTGTACAATCACCCGAAAGCACCAAAGCCATTCAAACACAAGCCTAATGCACAGCAAAAAGCTTTTCCCAGCCATTTTCTCCAGCAAATCTCTGACTTTAAGCCGGGAGTTGTCGGCAGACGGCCAAAAGCGCTGTTTATTTGTACAAACACTGTAACAACTAAGCTGTCCAAAAAAAAAAAAAAAAAAGCATTCTGCAATCCTGGAACGATTTCTGTATGTGTCAGCGTAGTGAAAATTATTAATATATAGTACAGGGGGGGGAAAAAAACTAAATAATCTGCTTACTGTACCATGACACTCCCACACTGAAAATGAAAGACTCAGGAGGAAAAGAGCTTATAAAATACATACATGAGAAGGGATGAAATGGTAAACTACTTTACCTTACTTAAGTGTTTCAACTCACAACACAAACCATCTCCAAAAAGCTGCATCTCTAAATTCATTCCATTTAAACAAATTGATCTTGATGTTTTTAATGCATAGCCTGTTCATCACCATTTTTGTCGAGACTATGATGCTCCTATGCAATGATGCTTAAAGTTATCTAGTCTGAAGGATTAAGAAATGAGACTAATCTCATAACCAGCCATGCAGACAGACATCTTACCCCCAAACACAGACGACTCATTAGGTCCAGAGACAAGCCCATCCTGACAGTGAAACTCATACAATGTTTGGTTTTGTCTTTAGGTTTCTGAAGGCTCTCCGCATGTCAGGTTGCATTCGAACACCTGAGCCTCTATTACACGGCGTAGGCAGGTAATGAGGGCTCGCCTTTCATGCCATTATACGCACCGCATTAAATATTAATATAAACCCTCTGTGTGAATTCTGAAAGATAACTTTAAGGGAATTACTTCATCCAAAATAATAAAAATGCACTGTTTTTGAAGGAAGTCTCTTTTTCTCACCATCTATTTGATGCAGTAAAAATGTTAATATTATTACAATTTAAAAGAACTGTTTTCTATTTTAATATGTTTTAAAATGTAATTTATTTCTCTGATGCAAAGCTGAAATTTCAGCATCATCACTTATTATTATTAAAATGGTTAATATTAAAACCAGTTAATAATGGTTATTATTGTATTAATATTTCTGACGCTTAATATATTTGTTGAAACCCTGCTAATTTTTTCCAGGATTATTTGATGAATAGAAAGTTCAAAAGAACTGCATTTATTTGAAATAGAAATAGCTTGTGCATAAATGTCTTTACTGTCACTTTCGATTAATTAAATAATGTGTGATAAATGTTTAATAAAAGTATTAATTTCTATTTTTTACTTACCCAAAATGTATAAACCAGTTTCCACAAAAATATTAAACAGCAAAAAATTTATTCAACATTAATAATAAGAAGAAATGTTTCTTGAGCAGCAAATCAGCATACAGTTGAGGGCAAAAGTTTACAGAATTATTTTACCAAAATAAGAGGGATCATACAAAATGCATGTTATTGTTTATTAAGTACTCACCTGGATAGAAAAAAATTCACAAAAAATGTTTACATATAGTCCACAAGAGAAAATAATAGTATATAAAAATGACCCCGTTCAAAAGTTTACATACACTTGATTTTTAATACTGTGTTGTTACCTGAATGATCCACAGCTGTTTTTTTTTGTTTGTTTGTTTGTTTGTTTGTTTGTTTGTTTAGTGATAGTTGTTCATGAGACCCTTGTTTGTCCTGAACAGTTAAACTGCCCGCTGTTCTTCAGAAAAATCCTTCTGGTCCCACAAATTCTTTGGTTTTTCAGAATTTTTGTGTATTTGAACCCTTTCCAACAATGACTGTATGATTTTGAGATCTATCTTTTCACACTGAGGACAACTGAGGGACTCATATGCAACTATTACAGAAGCATCAAACACTCACTGATGCTCCAGAAGAAAAACAATGCATTAAGAGCGGGGGGTGAAAACTTTTGAACAGAATGGAGATGTGTACATTTTTCTTATTTTGCCTAAATATCATTTTTTTTTTTTCATTTAGTACTGACCCTTCAGAGACTACAGAAGATACTTGCATGTTTCCTAGAAGACAAAATAAGTAAAGTCTACCCTGATCTTAAAATTCAAAAAGTTTTCATCCCCGGCGCTTAATGCATGGTTTTTCTTCTGGAAATAGTTGCATACTTTTGAACCTTTTGGGTCATTTTTATAAATTCTATTATTTTTGTCTCTTGTGGCCTATATATATAGAAATCTTTTATGTTTTTTCTTTTGGTAAAATAATTAACATTTTGCAGACTCTGAAAGGGGGATGTAAACTTTTGACCTCAACTATATTAGAATGATTTCTGAAGGATCATGTGACAAAAAATTCAGGTTTGATCACATGAAAACAATTGTTTCAAATTGTAATAATATTTTACGATTGTGATGTATTTTTGATTGAATAAATGCATCCATGGTGAGCAAAAAAGACATTTTGCCATTTGAAAAAAAAGTGGGATGTAAACGTTTGAACCTCAACTGTATGCTTATTTGCTGCTCAAGTACTATTTCTTATTATTCTTCTAATTATTAATGCTGAATACATTTATTGCTGTTTAATATGTTTGTGGAAACTGTGGTTCATACATTTAGGCTAAGAAAAAAAAAAAAACAGAAATTAATACTTTTATTCAAAACACATTAAATTGATCAAAAGTGACAGTAAAGACAAAATATTATATTATATTAAATTCAGGTTTGATCACATGAATAAATTACCTTTTAAAATATATTCACAATGAATTTTTTTTTTTCGAATTGTAATAATATTTTACAATTTTTATGTATCTTTGATTGAATAAATGCATCCATGGTGAGCAAAAAAGATGAAAACATTTTAATTAACCCAAGTCTCAAATATCATTTGCATTTAATTTCAAGTTCTTGCACCAGTGACTTTTTGAGTGTTTCAGTCAAGGAAAACATAAAATAAAATAAATAACCACATACAGGCTGAGTAAATAATGTCCCTTTAAAAAAACAAAGTTTCTTTAGAACTACTCACAAACTTCCTCTTCAGTTTGACTTTTGGATCAACAGAGCTCCTCCCCTCCGACTGGGTGGGTTCAAACTCTGACTCTCCCAGGTGATCGTCAGCCGAGATGCTTTTCCTCAGATACGCCGCCCGCCGTCGGAAATGTGAGAACGGCGACTGAGAGCGCGGCCGCGGGTCGCCGGCACCCGGAGCAACGTCTGCCTCGTTTTCATCCTCCAGCCGCCACATGTCGCCTGAGGACAGACAGAAGGCCACGATTCTGATCACACATCAGTGAAACATCACACACGGCATATTTAACCTTACTCCGCTGCTGGATATTCCCAGGCAGCCGGCTAGATCTGTACCAGCGGCGCAGACTCTCGGATGAGGACATTAGGGAGCTGTCAGGCCGAGGAACAGAGTTATTCGTGTTTATTAGACTTGAGTCAGTCAAATCTGGGTCAGAGTTTCTAGCAGATATTACGGCCCTCATTTGGCATGATCTCAGCATAATAAGCACGTCAAACACACTGAGGGAGACGGCTGGGATTCGGTGTGTGTGTTGAAACAGCACCACGCTCCGCTGTTGGCGATGACAGTTGCTAAGCAACTAGAATGGGGAGGAAGCCAAAGACTTTAGGTTTTAACATTTGAGAGACAGTGAAAAAATCCTTCACAGAAGCTTTACACAAGAGCAGCTCAGCTGTGAGAATCGAGGAGAAAAGCGTGAGAAAGAGAGCGAGGGGGGATTCGGGCGAGCGGCGCGGGTTGAAGTAAATAAGGAGTACGCGCAGACGGCAAACGCGCTAAACAATCGCACATGGCGTAAAGCTCACACATGTTGTGAATGGAATGTGCCGCGTGGAAGCTTGCCGTTCCAGGCGTCGTCCATTCACAACTACACTGCCAATTCTAGCAATTCTCTCTCTCTCCCATCACTCGCTGATGTTTTAATCACATTTATTATTTTTGCTCAATAGAGCAACTGAAAAGCGTCTTGTGCATTCAGATGCTGAAAACTGAAAGTGTTCAGAATTTCATTTAAAAAATATATATACAGGATTGTAGAAAGTCAATGGAAAGAAATTATTAATTATATTTTGCATGATGAACATAACGCCTATTTTTGGGCCAATTGACAAATTCGTGGCAATTTTTGCTGCTAATTCTCACCACTGTGCAAAAAATAAAAAGGATTTGAAGAATTCACTGTTGTTATTGTAAACTAAAACTATTAAAAGAGTTTGCATGAATTGAAATGAAATTTTTACATGAACAACCAAAATATAAAACAAAAGAAGCTTAAAAATTAGTATTACTAAATATTATTAAAACTAAAATATAGAATACATATTAAGGCATTTTTGTGACCATTTTATCACTGTGCAAAAACAACCCACAGAATTGACCATTGTTTATGTATACTAAAACTATTAAATAAATTAAACAAACAAACAAACAAAAAAGCCTCAAAATTTGTAATGTTATTTTGAAAACTGACTGAAGTTCAAGTAAAATGATTAAAACTGAAATAGAAAACATATTAAGGCATTTTCATGGCAATTCTAGCTACTATTTCACTATATTTTTAATACAAAATTGAAATAAAATTATACAATAACCTAAAATATAAAAGTACTTACAAATTTGAAATGTTATTTTGGCAACTGACTGAAATAAGTATAAGTTGAAGTAAAATTGTTGTTATTGCAAACTGAAACTGTTCAGAATTGTTTGCATTAATTAAAAAAAAATTATACATGACTAATTAAAATTAAACAAACAAACACACAAAAAAACTTAAAAATTAAAAATGTAAAAATTTTGGCAACTGACTGAAATAAGTGTAAGTTAAAGTAAAATGACTAAAACTGAAATAAAATTTAGCTACTAATTTTCATCACTGCGCAAGAACAAACAAACAAACAAAAAAAGATACAATAGACTGTTGTTGTT
This sequence comes from Garra rufa, assembly GCF_049309525.1. Classification (NCBI taxonomy): domain Eukaryota; kingdom Metazoa; phylum Chordata; class Actinopteri; order Cypriniformes; family Cyprinidae; genus Garra; species Garra rufa. The sequence goes on from NC_133384.1 coordinate 36,191,281, forward strand.
GCAAACATAAACTATTAAAAATAACTTGCATTAATTGAAATAAAATTCTTCATGAATAACCTAAAATAAAAAAGAGCTTGAAAAATAAGAAATGTTGGCAACTGACTGAAATAAGTTGAAGTAAAATTTTAAAAAAGTAAGAAATAGAAACACAATAAGGCATTTTCACACCAATTTTAGCTACTGATTTTCATCAATCTGCAAAAAAAGATAGAATTGTCTGTTGTTATTGTAAACTAAAACTATTAACAATAGTTTGCAATAACTGAAATAAAATCATACATGACTACTTCAAATTAAACAAACAAGCAAAAAAGCTTCAAAATTAGAAATGGTATTTTGGCAAATGACTGAAATAGATACAGGTTGAAATAATCACTAAAACTGAAATAGAAAACACACTGAGGCATTTTCATGACAATTTTAGCTACTCATTTTCATCACTGTGGCAAAAAAAAAAAAACAGTGAAAAAAAATAAATTGACTGTTATTGTGAGTTTGCATTAATTGAAATAAATGTGTACATTATTAATCTAAATTAAATAAACAAAAAAACTTAAAAATTTGAAATGTTGCTTTGGCAACTGATTTTACAATAAAATCTAAGCTTGACATGTTTTCATAAGATTCACTCAAGAACAGAAGCTTTTCATCTAGTTCACATCAAAATCATCAAAACTGAGAGTTCAATAATATAGGTTTTGCTAACATGGCTGTGCAGTGTGCATAAACACAAACACACACTCAGTACCTGCAGGAGGCAGCGTACATGCTTCAAGACCACCAGGACTGGAGGGAACACGCGGGCGCTGTTGACGTTCACAAATGTTCTCCGACTGCTGCACGCGGACGGCGGCTGGGGACTGAGGGATGCTGGGTAATGTTCTGGATTTGGCCAAGAGAGGCCTCTGCAGCCGTCGCTCCAAAGACCTGGAACACAAACAATCAGAAACAATAATCAATCACAGTCCCATTCATCAAAATGCACGCATTTCTGAAATAAACGCAATAATAAAAATAAACAATCAATTCCAAGCAATGTTTTGCATTGTATGCATGTGTGTGGGTTTCACTGGGAAAAAAATGCTTTTCTTACTTAGATTTTTTGTCTTGTTTCCAGCCAAAATATCTAAAAATTCTTAAGTCAAGAAGGATTTTCTAGACAAGTTAAAAATAATTTTCTTGTTTTCAGAAAAATCAAGTCAAAATTAAGTGAGTTTTTGCTTAGAACAAGCCAAAAAAACTGCCAATGGGGTAAGAAAAATAATTTTATTTCAAACAGAAAACAAGAATATTTTTCTTACCCCATTGGCAGAGCAAAACAATGGGTTATGCTTTTAAAAAAATTATATATTATATACTTTTTAACCTCAAACGTGCATCTTGTCTTGCTCTGTCTTGGTTCAAGACAGTTAGGGTATGTCAAAAAACTACCATCTCATTTTCTCCCTCAACTTCAAAATCATCCTACATCACTGTTTTACCTTTTTTGTAAAGGGTGTTTAATCTTCTTTGCACGTTCACTTTGCAAACACTGGGTCGGTACTTCTGCAGTGATGTAGGATGATTTTAAAATGATTTTTGAAGTTGAGGGAGAAAATAAGAGTTTTTCGACATACCCTAACTGTTTGAACCAGGAAAAAAAAAACAGAGTTCAGGCAGAGAAAGACAAAATGAGCGTTTGAGGTTAAAAAGAATACAAATTGTATTTTTTATTTTTTTTTAAATAACTGATTGTTTCGCTAGATAAGACCCTTTTTCCTCAGCTGGGATCGTTTAGAGCCCTTTGAAGCTGCATTTAAACTGCATTTTGGAAGTTCAAATTCGGAGGCACCATAGAAGTCCACTATATGGAGAAAAATCCTGCAAAATGCAGTTTAAATGCAGCTTCAAAGGGCTCTAAATGACCCCAGATGAGGAAAGAAGGGTCTTATCTAGAGAAACGACCGGTGATTTTCTAAAAAAAAAAATTTTAACCTCAAATGCTCATCTTGTCTAGCTCTGTGTGTTTGTTTAGAGATTAAAAAGTATAGAAATTGTAAGTGTTTCGCTAGATAAGACCCTCGGCTGGGATCATTTAGAGCACTTTGAAGCTGCATTTAAACTGCATTTTGGAAGTTCAAACTCAGGCCACCATAGTAGTCCACTATATGGAGAGAAATCCTAAAATGTTTCCCTTAAAAATAATAATTTCTTTACAGCTGAAGGAAGAAAGACATGAACATCTTGGATGACAGTGGGGTGAGTACATTATCTATACATTTTTGTTGTGGAAGTGAACTTCTCCTTTAATAATGCATGAAATAAAGTAGTTTAAATGTGTCTCAAAACAACTGAAACATATAGTCTTAAAGGAGTACTTCACTTGAACTTGCAAAATGCAGCTTTAAAGGGCTTTAAACGATCCCAGCTGAAGAAAGAAGGGTCTTATCTAGCAAAACGATCGGTTATTTTCTAAAAAAAAAAAAAAAACATTTTTTATACTTTTTAACCTCAAATGCTCGTCTTGTCTAGCTCTGTGTGTTTGAGTAAAGATTAAAAGGTATATAAATTGTAAATGTTTTTAGAAAATAACCGATCATTTTGCTAGATAAGACCCTTCTTCCTCAGCTGGGATCATTTAGAGCCCTTTGAAGCTGCATTTAAACTGCATTTTGGAAGTTTAAACTCGGGGCACCATAGAAGTCCATTATATGGAGAGAAATCCTGACATGTTTTCCTCAAAAAACATAATTTCTTTACGACTGAAGAAAGAAAGACCTGAACATCTTGGATGACAAGGGGTTGAGTACATTATCTGTAAATTTTTGTTCTGAAAGTGAACTACTCCTTTAATCACGGTGTAAAGTTTGCATGCATTGCATGAACATATTTGGATCTGTCTGTGAGGTTACAGTAATATTAAAAACATTATTTCTCAAGCGTGCAAGATGGAGTGTAACAGCATGCGGAGATTTGGCTGCATTCGTGTGTGAATGTCTGGCAACGCCGCAGCAGCGAATTCCAAACTGCATGAGGAAATTCTACAGCAGAATGTGACGGCGTCTGTCTGTGATCCGAACAGGCGTGGGGTTATGCAATGCGCTTACCATCCAAAACACTGGAGTAAATCAAAGCTACAGCGCAAACAGAAGATGTTTTGCATTTTATAAAGTCCAGATACACTGATCTCGCTACAAAACATCCTAAAAACTACTGAAACACAGAAATGCTGGAAAGTCACAGTGCAGATGTGAACAGCAGCTGCAGAGGGTTTGATTGAGGTCTGTGCCAGTAAATATGCTTCACTATTGATCAAATATTAAAGGCTGCATATGGTTTTCCCATCATTAGTCAAGCTCAATTAAACTATTCAGTTAATAAAGCACTGGTGATGCAAAACTGACAAATGTTACAATTTATGGCATTACATTTATAAAGAACATCTTGATTATTTTGTGGACTTTAATTAAATTTGAAGTAATAAAGAAAATATGATTGGATTAATTTTCACTAATGAGTTTAATAAACTAGAGCAGAACAAACAAGTAACCATTTATTTTTTAATACATGTTCCTGATTTTATCAGTGTATGTTATTTCAAATTTAAAAAAAAGGGAAAAAAATTATCTTTGTAATCTTTAATTAAAATGACTTGTTCTGCCTCTGAAACTGTTCCTCTTTTTGGTTGACATCAGTGTTTTACTAACTTCTCCCCTGCAAACACCTGGCTTTTTCTAAGTTTTCATGATCCCATGAAATCAATGTAGAAAAACAGATCTGACTAACTGACTAAATTTTTTCTGATTTAATACCATGTTTCACTTGCATTGAAGGAAGCATTTTGATAAAAAAATTAAATAAAAACCTAAAATCTAAAAACAAAAATCTGAAATATTGCCTCGGTCAAAAACTGAAATAAAAGATTAAAGTTGTGCTAAAGTGCTGAAACGACTAGAACTGAAGTTTAAATAAGTATGAATTAAATCTAAATATAATAATAATAATACATAGTTATAATAAATTAATAATAATTACAATAAATAATACTGACAAATGCACAAAATAAAATGACTAAAACTTAAACTTAAGTTAAAATTAAAATAAAAAATAAAAATAAAAAAGCTAATTTAAAATAATTGCAAATATATAAATAAAAGTATTATAACACTGAGAACTGACTGAAAATTTCCAGCCCCATATGTCTTTATTAAATTTTTTTTAAGAATATTACATCCAAAACTTCTCCCATTGTGCTAAAAATGTTTTAAAAAATTATAATAAAATTACGAACATAAGGATGAGTAAACGGTGCCACAATGTTGTTTGATTCCCTCTACATCTCCTGCATCTCAGATTTTCATTAATTGAAAAAAAGCTGAAATAAAATAAATATTAGATGAAAAATGTCAACTTAAAAAACTTGATTTTTTTTTTAAATTTTGCCTTGATTTTTTAGATATAAAGCCGTATTGCTGTAATGCAAAATATAAAAAGTACATATTATTTCAGTTGTACAGTATTTAATATGGTAGTATTTTGTTTTTCAATTAAAAAAAGGAAAAATCTGAAATACTGGTCAAAAACTGAAATAAAAAGTGCTAAAATGACAAGATAGAAATAAAATAATAATAATAATTATTATTATTATTAAAATTATTTAATATTAATTTAAACAATTAATAATAAAGACAAAAGCAAAAAATATAAAATTACTAAAACTTAACCTAAAATTAAACTATAAAAATAAAAAGCTAATTCAAAATGATTGTAAATATATAAATAAAAATAATATAACACTGAGCATTGACTGAAAAGTTTCAGCCCCATATATGCTTTTCTCTAAAAAATAAATAAATAAATAAATAAATATATATATATATAAATAAATATATATAATAAGATTATTACATCCAAAATTTATCCTATTGTGCTAAAAAAATTAAATAATAGAATCTTCAAATTACAAACAACATAAGAAAGATGCTCCAAACAAAATTTTTCAGATCAGATCTCGGCAACGTCTCAATTTGCGCCAAGACAGCAAAGTCTACGATCAAAAATAAAAGATCTCAACATGAACTCATCAGAAATGATCTGAACCGCTTCATTCATTCACATTTACAGCCCTGTACTCTTACTGTAGAGTCCAGATACTTCAATCCAACACAAACACCTGAGCAACAAAGTCAAAGACACTAGACTGCATTCACAGATTTGATATATGAACATTTACACCTTTTCGAGGATTCATGACTAAAACATTCAGATGAGTCAGTTCGATCCCTGCCAATCACGGTTCCCGCTTGTTCCCTCCTTCTAAATCCTCTCCTCTCATTGGCTGCTCATTTCTGTCATCCCGCCCTGCTCTGTCCGCACACTGACCAGACGATTTCCGCCCCGTCCAGGTGAACTCACTGCACTCTAACCCTCCAGGACACACAATACACATCAAGCACTGTTATGAGCCAAAACATGAGGAAAAACTAGATGTCAAATGGTTCGGATTTGATTAAGCACTAATCAAAATAGGCAAAAAATGCCTTATTAGAGCATCAATCAAACATACCAGCCGTTTTTCAGAATAAAAGTCTGAAATATCAATCAGGACACACATGTACACTCTCAAACAATGCTCTGTTTTTGGAGTACCTGGCCTCAGCTACCGTACAGCAGTAACTACCACTGCGACGGGTGTCTCTCCGAGCCATGAGCTCATCCCTGGAACGCCGACGGTTGAAGTAATCCGTAAGTTTCCCGAAACTTGCCATTCTGTCCCTCGTTCTGCTGCTGTTCCACGAGCGCCTATGTCATATTCCCACAGAAACAGCAGTGAACGCAGAGCAGCAGCGGTCGCGTGTTCGCGGCTCGCTCGCACGCTGAAAATAGCCACGCTTATAAACTTCCTTCAACAGCAGTCTGCCACGAGAGAGACGCAACGAGACTGACGCCTGTGAGTTTACTGTGTCTCTCAGCATTCTCCCTCCGGAGCATCATCAGTGCTGCAGCAACATCATCAGCATCCTGCATCTCTCCCTCTCACTCAGCCTCTCCTGCTCCTCTCTCCTCTCTCTCTCTCTCTCTCTCTCTCTCTCATAAATGCGTGTCGAACGCCCTGAAAGAATTAATATGATCTAGAGGAAGGGGGGGGGGGGTGAATGAGTGAAGATGAAAAAGAAAAAATCAGAGAGAAATCAGGCGGCAACGCTAGCTAGAATGTGATTTTTGCCAACTGTTCTGCATTCAGAACGACGCATCCCTATTTGTGTGTGTGTGTGTGTGTGTGTGTTTGTGTGAATCCTGCTTTGATAAAGACGGCAGCCTGGGCTGCACTTCAGAGAGTGGAGTTCATAAAATCAATACAGGCTGGGGACAAGAGAGCATCGCTTGTCTTTTCGTGCTCCAGTTCATCCATTACATTGCTTTTTTCTTTAACTTCTTGGCTGGATATTGAAACTGAATTGAAATACAATGTAAAAAGGTAAGATTGCATCATCAGCTGGCACATTTTTGCCAGCTATATTGCACACTCGTGGCAGATTTACAGGGTTGTGTCGCCGCTCTCATTTTGAGAATGAATTGTGTTCTAGCATGCAACTTTTTCCAGCATATTTCCCTCCCCGCAGCATCCTGCTTCTGCTGCCGTCTGCGATTTTGCTCTCCTGCTAAAAGCTGAAGAAGGTGGGGACGGAGGTAACAGAATGTACAATGCAGGTTATGTTAATCAAAGGAGCGAAATCAACCGAACTAGCAAAGTAAATGCAATCAAACACCAAAGCAAAGCCCAATCATCAGGTCCGCTTGATTTCATCGCAATACTGACCATAAAAATGTTTTGAATGTGCCTAAATTCTGTTAATTATTTACTCAAAAAAATATTTATTTGTCACAAAATAGTTCTATTTCGACTATTTTCAACATCAGAAATGTTTCTTGAGCAGCAAATCAGCATATTAGAATGATTTCTGAAATATCATGTGACACTGAAGACTGAAGCAATGATGCTGAAAATTCAGCTTTGATCACAGAATCAAATCAATTACATTTTAAAATATATTCACATAAAACGCAGATATTTTAAATTGCAATAATATTTCACAATATTACCGTTTTTACTGTATTTTTAAACAAATACACTACCAGACAAAAGTTTTTGAACAGTAAGATTTTTAATGTTTTTAAATAAGTCTCTTCTGCTCACCAAGCCTGCGTTTATTTGATCCAAAGCACCGCAAAAACTGTACAATTTTGAAATATTTTTACTATTTAAAATAACTGTTTTCTATTTGAATATTTTTTAAAATGTAATTTATTGCTGTGATTTCAAAGATGAATTTTTAGCATCATTACTCCAGTCACATGATCTTTCAGAAATCATTTTTGCGTTGAAAGCAGCCGAGTAGATTTTTTCAGATTTCTTTGACAAACAGAAAGTTCAGAAGAACAATCAATTTAAAGCATCCTTGCTACATACAAGTATTCATATAAATTTTTTTCCCCAAATAAAAAAAGTATATATATATATATATATATAATACAGACTCCAAGCTTATAATGTTACAAAAGCTTTATATTTCAGATAAATGCTGATCTTTCTATTCATTAAATAATAGAAGTTTTAAATGTAGCTTTGATCACAGAAATAAATTACATTTTAAAATATATTCAAATAGAAAGCAGTTCTTTTAAATAGTAAAAATATTTCAAAAATGTACTGTTTTTGCTGTACTTTGAATCAAATAGATGCAGGCTTGGTGAGCAAAAGAGACTTCTTTAAGAAAAAACATTAAAAATCTTACCGTTCAAAAACTTTTGACTGGAAGAGCTGTTTGCATTATATGAATCTGTAAACTACGCTTTTGGTGGATGTTTTGCCTTAAAACCATCAGGCTTTTCAGTGCTCATGAGCGCACAAAATAGCAATGTGTGAACATCACAGACAAGGGCTCTGAGCACATCTAGCGTTGAAAAAACCCATGCTGGTAATAACAATGGAGATGATGATGCTGATATCCGCTCCCTTTGGAAGAAGCATCAAAAATAGCACGTATGTGTCAAGACCTGACTGCAGCGATCAATACAGCCTCAGATCACAGCTGTGATCATATTTTGCGTGTGTTAGTGTGCTAACTTGACACTCTCATAACAAACATCCAGCCCTGTGCAAAATGAAAATGATATTTCATATCACACTATGCTTGTTTGAGCATCACAACCAGAACAGCACATCAGCCCTAACTCAACCAATGGCGTGAGTTTGGGGAGGGACTATTTGGTTGTCCAACCAATCAGAGAAGTGCGGAATGTTCGCGAAACTTTCTACTGCTTTTAGAATTCTATTTGAAGTCGCCGCAACTTTAAAAAAAACAACAACATCACTGTCTGTTCGAATTATGCACAGGAGTACAACTTCAAATTAATATTTGATCTCCATAAAAGCATTGATCCCACATGACCTCCATATAAGCATTTAGTGAAACACAGTTTTACTCAGAAATATGATTATTTACCATTTTCAATGCAATCTTGTGTACAAGACAATTTCACTTTTAGCAGATATATAAATAAGTCAATATATTATTTAATTGCACTGGGAAAAATCGACTGCATTTGTGGGACATGGTATTCTAAGTACTGCATTTTTTGCCAAAAGTAGCATATCATATTCTCTGCATACGGAAAATGTTCATTCTGAGCACAACATAAATACTGCATACTACAAAAACAGTAATAACACTATTGTGTTTTGTCTTTCCAAAGATTAATAGACACGGATGAAGGAGGAACATTGCCCTCTAGTGTCTTCTGCTCTCTTTCATATACACACTAAACGAGCAAATATCTTGTTTTTAAGTCATAGATTATTGGTGCTGGTGGTTTTAGTGGTTATTTGTCTTATATCTCTATCACTGGACCCTGAGGACTGCTCATGTTCACACTATTAAAGGAACCAAAACCAACACAGACGAGACGTCAGTGTGGATTTAATAAAGCAAACGGCCCCGGGAACATCTCCAACAAAATCGCTGTGACACAGTATGCATAAGACTGTACGTCGGATAAGTAGGATGTCTGAATTCTCTGTATTATATAGCCAACAGGGCTCTATGCTTACTTTTCTTTTTAAACAATAGGAGCACCTTCTAATCAATAATAAAAAAAATCTGATCAAAAATGTGCCTTCCCATTACGAGGTGATATTTGACTCCTTAAAGTGATTTACAGGGGAATTTTGTTTTTACCTTTGTAATGGCATTTTTGCCAACCTTTTATGTCAAATTTAATTTTAAGCTTTTTAAAACTTCTAATTAAAACAACAGAATAAGAACAAGCGGAATAAATTACCAATCAAATGAAATCAGTATTAACAAAATTTATTTGTACAGAGGTGGCACAGAAAAACACAAAAGCTGCTTGTAGGTGTATTTTCATATGTTTAATGAGGCTCAGAGGTGGCATGAGTGCAATCAAATTCATAAATTCATGTTGAGATTAATGTTTTAAATATAACATTTTGAATACAGAAATATTAAATTATTTAAATAACTTAAAAGATACTTTTAAAATGAAACTAAATCTGCCAGCAGGTGGCGACAAGCACTGATTTAATTACTGAATCATATCATTAATTCGATTAGTTCGAACGGCTGATTCATTCAGGAATAAAGCAAGTGACTGTCTTTATGAATGGGAAATTTAATCACTGTCTCACTAGATTCATTTAAAAATGCACGTTCATTCATAAATGAAACAATGGAGATACGCAGCGGCTTAGTTGTGACTTGTTTCAGACTATTTCTGTTGACGAAATAGAGCAATCAGGCAATAGTGTTACAGTCAGACAATGTAAGTCACTCAATATTAACTTCTTGTTTATTTAACTGTTGTATTAAATCAATATCTCATTTAAAAACTCCCTTAAAAATCATTAAAAGCTGTCACTCATCTTATTTACACTGTCTCTACTAGTAATGGGCGATATAAACGATATGCGATATAAACGATACAAAATTGGCCTACGATAGAGATTCTAATTCTATTGCACTATCGCGATAATGCATGTTTGATGACGCAATCTACCCGCGAAATTTACAGTAACGAGCTGCAGCCGGCTGCAACGCATCATCCTGAATAAACATTGCTGAAAGCGTCAGCGAAACAGAGGAGCTCGTGAAAAAGACTGGTGCAACCAGTACCGCCGCTCCATATACGCAGACTAGGCTTGTAAACACACGTGATGACGCGCAGCATCTGCGCCGCAACGCGCTCTCACCTCTGTTTACGGCTGCCTATTTGGCCAAAAATGATGATAATAATTGATGAACAATATGCCTGGTCCTGGAAAGAGACATCAACACTCCGGCGCCGAGAAACGAAAGAAAAAAAAAAAAAAGCCCAAGATGAAGCCCGTGCATCACTTTCAGGTACTTTCATAATCCTGTGAATCTTTATATTATTCTGTCGACATTAATAATGTGTTTTAATGTCGGTAATAAGTTCACGACTAACGCATCTTTCTTAATATGAATACAGGCAGATCTAAGTAAACAAAATGACTTAAAATGCATTATATTAAAACACAATTATGGAAATTATGATTATTAATTAATAATGACCATATAGTGTCATTAAATAACAGTGTTAAAATACATAATCTAATACAAAATTAACAGTTTACATTTTATTAGAAATGCCTGAAAAGGGCACCAAAGGCCTGGTAAATGCAGTTGTTACACTTACATGATGATCAAATTCCTAGTTTAATATTGACCAAACATTTAATTAAAATATCCACATAATCTTTCCTATCATTTCCTCAACTAAAATATGTGGACATCATAACCCTTGTCTGCTTTATTGTCAAATAGCAAAGGCTTTATTATATGAAGAGCTCATTTACGACTTTGCCTCAAGAAAAAGCAGAAGTGTGCCTTTGTAAATTTTGAACTTTGGAAAGCTTCAGCAGATGACAGTGTTGATTTTATTTCAGTTTATTATGGTTTATTTGATTGAGATTTCACATTTTTAATTGTTTTATTTAAAGTGTAATTTTAGTTTGTATTTTTTGCTGTAGAGCTACAATTGTAATTTATAAATGATACAATTTATTTATGTATTTACTATTTACTTTTATTTGAATAAAGTTCTATTTTGGCCCCTATAGTAGGTGTTTTTTTTATTATTTTATTATTACTTCTGTAATATTTGGGGGAGAGGGGACACAAAAGTAAATTTCTGCTTAGGGCACCCATTTGGCCAGCAGCGGCCCTGGGTGCAACATCTGTTATTTGGACATGGTTTGGCTTTAAGCCGTCTGACGAGCAGCAGCAAAATATACTCTGTAGAGTGTGTGGGGCAAAAGTTCCAGTTAAGAGAGGTAACACGACTAATCTGTTCTACCACTACATTTAGTTTATTTATCTGCAACATTGTGTTGTTTAATTACAGTTTTGCTTTTGCACAATAAATGTTCTCAAAACGACATGCAACGTTTCTTTATTTCTTTAAAAAAAAAAAAAAAAATTTGCAGCTTGGCTTTCCTAAGGGTCTATGTAACCTGTTCTGAAATGGTTCTATTATAATTTATATATCGCAATATATATCGTTATCGCAAGAGGCTGCATTGTATATCGCAATATGGATTTTAGGCCATATCGCCCATCCCTAGTCTCTACACTTTTACGTTTATTAAAGGATTGGTGAGATATGTCTGTGATACATTACTCAACATTGCAAAAACACATAGAAACCTTTGAAACTCCTCTCAGCGCAAACACAAATATGATCGGGTCAGTCGTACATGGTGCTCCTAAATATTTTTTCATAGTCGCACGCAGTAGTTTTCAGTCGCAAATGCCCTGGCAAACTGTATCTGAGTAATACTAACTAGTTCCTCAGGATTAAACGAATAGTTCACCAAAAATGTAGGTGTCCTCACCCTCAGGCCAGATGTAGATGAGTTGGTTTCTACATCAGAACAGATTTGGAGAAATGCAACATTCCATAACTTCCTCTGCAGCGAATGGGTGCCACCAGAATGAGAGTTCAAACAGCAGATAAAAACACCACAATAATCCACAAGTAATCCTCACGACGCCAGTCCATCAGTTAACGTCTTGTGAAAGTGAAAAGGTGAAAAGGTGAAAAGGCGTGCCTTTGTAAGAAACAAATCCATCATTAAGATATTTCTAACATCGAAATCCACCCACATATTAGTTTAGAACTGTTTTGGCTTGCAAGCAGTGCTTGATCTGTGCATTTTTTTCTCTTGACTCAGACAAGACGGCTTTTTCACTGGAGAAAGCAATACTATGTCTAGAGGACTATAGGATTTTACTGAGAATCAACTGTTTAAACTCAAAAAACTCCTTAATGATGGATTTGTTTCTTACAAACGCACACTTTTTCACTTTATAAGACGTTAATTGATGAGCTGGAGTGGTGTAGATTAGTTGTGGATTAATTGTGATGTTTTTAATCAGCTGTTTGGACTCTCATTTCGATGCCACCCATTCACTACAGAGGATCCATTGGTGAGATGGAGTGATGAAATGCTAGATTTCTCCAAGTCTGATGAAGAAACAAGAACATTTTTAGGAAATTTTCACTTTCCGGTGAGCTATTCTTTTAGAGTGTACTTAACACCTACACTAACTAGTCTACATATGGGCTTCAGTGGGCAGGATGATGATGAATGAGTGGTAGGAGGAGCTACAGCCAATATTGTCACCTTTAACCAGCTTCAGCTCACGAAACGCTGTGCCTCATCGTGTGACGCCAGACGCGTTTCCCTTTATAGACATGATGGGTTTAAAATCAAACACTAATGAGATGACACTCAGTCTCTGGGACTGTGATGCCCTCAGGAAGTGCGTGCATCATTTTAGCAAAATGACATTAGGGATTCCTGTTGAACAGAATTAGTTTCATCAACGCTCATCAATTTGAATTTCAGTTAAGGGTCTGAATATTTACGCAAATTAGAGAAAATGTAAAAAAAAAAAAAAAAGGGTAGCCTGTTTTTTTTTATGGATGCACAGTACATTTTGGCAGATACCGATTAGCAATGTTCTTGTTATGCATGATTAATCAACATAATGAGAGATATTATACTGGACATTCCTGTTTTACACCAAAAATACCATTCAGTTTAGGAGAAACATGTCTCAAGTGAAACTATTTCTTTTTCAAATTAATGTTCTTTTATACTTTCGATTCATCAAAGAATTCCGAAAAAATGTATCATTGTTTCCACTAAAATATGTTTCTTAAACAGCAAATCAGCATCTTTTAATGATTTCTGAAGGATCATGTGATACTGAAGACTAGAGTAATGATGCTGAAAATTCAGCTTTGATTACAGGAATAAATTACATTTTACAATATACACACATAGAAAACAGCCGTTTTAAATTGTAATAATATTTCACAATTTTACCATTTTTATTGCATTTTTAATTAAATAAATGCAGCTATGGTGAGCAGAAGAGACTCATTTAAAAACATTAAAAATCTTACCAACCATAAACTTTTGAAGAGTATAAATAGTGAAGAGTGATATAGAACAATACTATTTAAATGAAGATTACTATTATGATTTTTTACAGAATACTTTGCAATTAAATTGTAATAATATTTCACAATATTACCATTTTTATTGCATTTTTAATTGAATAAATGCAGCTAAGATGAGCAGAAGAGACTCTTAAAAACATTAAAAATCTTACCAACCATAGACTTTTGAAGAGTGTAAATAGTGAAGTGATATAGAACAATACTATTTAAATGAAGATTACTATTTCTATTTTTACAGAATACTTTGCACTTAAATTGTAATAATATTTCACAATATTACCATTTTTATTGCATTTTTAATTGATTAAATGCAGCTAAGATGAGCAGAAGAGACTCCATTTAAATGAAGATTACTATTACTATTTTTACAGAATACTTTGCATTTAAATTGTAATATTATTTCACAATATTACCATTTTTATTGCATTTTTAATTAAATAAATGCAGCTAAGGTGAGCAGAAGAGACTCTTAAAAACATTAAAAATCTTACCAACCGTAGACTTTTGAAGAGTGTAAATAGTGAAGAGTGATATAGAACAATGCTATTTAAATGAAGATTACTATTTCTATTTTTACAGAATACTTTGCATTTAAATTGTAATAATATTTAACAATATTATCATTTTTATAGCATTTTTAATTAAATAAATGCAGCTAAGATGAGCAGAAGAGACTCTATTTAAATGAAGATTACTATTACTATTTTTACAGAATACTTCGCACAAATATCTAAAAGCAAACTGGTAGATTTTTAAATTAGTTTTAATCAGCCAATGCTGATAATCTCAACCTGGCCAAATATTGGCTGATTTATAGGCATCTGAATAGTCGTCTAAAAGCACAGTACATCAAGGCCTGTCTTGAGGGCTTTTAAACATGATGAATATTGATGTGCGTGTCAATGAAATGCAAAACGTGAAGACTTACTCCATCAGCGTGTCCGTACTGAATACATCAGCATAACAGCCTGCAAACATCACGCCAGACACATCCTGAGAGAAACACAGACACACACGGTTAGATTTCAGCTTCTGTTCATGCAGGAAAAGAGGAAATAAACATCACTAGAGTTCTTCCTCTTCACCTTTAAAAGTTGTTTGTAACCATTTAGTTTGTTTTTCCAATCTTAACCTGAAAAACACAACTCAACCAGGAACATTTTTAATTATACTGGATAGGAAGAAGGGAAGTAAACTGTCACTTTTCACCCTCAAGTAATTCAAACCCATATTTAGCAACATGTAAAATATTGACTCTCACAAATCTATAGTGATGCAATGTATTTCTATTTATCATGAAACGGATTGTAACAATATTAAAAGCAGCAAAACAAAACATGGACAGTGTCATCTGGGAGAGATGATGAATTTAAACACATGAATCTTTAATACAGGAAACTATGGAAACTGGTTTATTAAAAAATAAACAATTGCAGGTTTTTTATCTTACAATTTGGACATTTTTCTTCACATTTCTGAGTTTCTATCTCACAATTAAAGCTTTTTCTTACAAATTCTGAAAAAAAAATCTGAATTGCAAGTTTTTATTGTGAATAAACAGAATTGTGAGATATAATCTCAGAATTGAGACATAAATTCAAAATTGCAATTGAAAAAAAAAACAGAATTGTGGGATAAAATGTTGCAATTAATTTTTTGTGAATAAACAAAATTGCTAAATATAATCTAAGAATTTTGAGATGTAAATTCAGAATCGCAAGCAAAAAAAAAGAATAAAGTCAGAAATGAGAGATATAAACTTCCTTTTTTTATTCCAAAGAAACAACTGTGAGATGTAAACTATGAATTTAGAGTAAAAAATCTAAATTCAAAATTGTGAGATACAAATGCAGAATTGCAAGATTTAAAAGCAAAACTGTGAGATATGAATGCAGATTTGAGAGATATAAACGTGTAATTCATAGGGAATTGTGGGTTAAAAAGTTTACAAGTAAATTTTTTATTGTGATTAAACAGAACTGAGAGATATAATCTAAGAATTGTGAGATATAATATGTCAGAATTACAAGAAAAAAGTCAGAATTGTGAGATAAACAAAGTTGCATTTACCTTTTTTATTGCAAAGAAAAAATAAAACATCTAAATTGTGAAATAAAAACTCTGAATTGTGAGATATACATGCAGAATTGTGAAATATAAAAGCATATAAAAGAGATATACATGCAGATTTGAGAGATATAAACTTGCAATTCATAGGAAAAAATCAGAATTGTGGGATAAAAAGTTGCAATTCTGAGATTAAATGTTTTATTGTGAATAAACAAAATTGCAAGATATAATCTTGCTAACTCTGAGATGTAAATTGCAAGTAAAAAATCAGAAAAAAGTCAGAATTGTGAGATAAAATGTTGCAATTAACTTTTTTATTCCACAGGAACAACTGTGAGATGTTAACTAGGAATTCAGAGTAAAATAAAATGTAAATTGTGAGATAAAAACTTTTATCTCAAATTTTATCTAAAAATTGTAATTCATAGGAAAAAAAGTCAGAATTGTAAGTTAAAAATGGTATTTTTTTTATTTTGTGGGAATTTTATTGTGAATAAACATAATTAAGTAATATAATCTAAGAATTTTCAAATTTAAACTTCAGAAAAAGTCAGAGATATAATATCAGAATTGCAAGATTTTTTTCTTGAATAAACAGAATTCAAAAATATATAATATAAGAACTTTGTAAATTCAGAGAAAGAAAGCCAGAACTGTAAGATACAATCTCAGTATTTGCAATTGTGAGGAAAAAGTCAGAATTGCAATAAAGTTATCATTTTAAAATTGCAAAGTCAGAATTCCGAGTTAATCACACAATTCTAAAAAAAAGTCTGAATTGTTAGAAATAAACTGAGAATTGTATGAAAAAAGGAAAAAATTGTGAGATAAAAATTCGCAATTACCTACTTTATTTTTTTATCCCATGGAGGAAACAGGCTTCAGTAGGAAACAACTTTGTGCTATCATGCATGCTTTTCTCGTAGGAAATCTCACATCCTGGATGTTGCATCATTGTGTGTGTGTTTAACATACTGTAAGCCCTACAGGAGCAGACAGCCATCATACTCCAGCGTCTCTACAAGTTCAAACAGAGTCGCAGCTCGACGCGAAAAGATGCTCCTGGCATGACGGAAACTTCATCATCATATGCTTTACAAATCTCTCAATCAAACCATCACCCGCGTTAACCTTCCGCTGATGTTTTCTGGTTAATGTAATTCCTGTGAGTCACCCACCTGACAACTCATCACAACCTCCCTCAACGCTCACCTTCCCCGCACCTCTGACTCACTTCTCTGAATGTCAGCGGGAAATAAAAGAGTCCACTTCACCATCCATGTAATGATTCATAAGCTGAACACTGAACAGAATGAATGGAGGAAATGACACACTTCACAGCAGCTCATTTCCTGTGGAACTGGACAAATGCATCTCAATCCAAATGTCTCCCACTCACAAACACATGCACGCTTTGGGTACCATCTGTTAAACTCACAAGCAACAATAGCAGCCCTTTCCTTTAGCCATTATGGGTATATAATAGTGTGTGTGTGTGTGTGTGTGTGTGTGTGTGTGTGTGTGTGTAAGCATCCTTTTCCTGACTCTGCTGTATACAGGACACACCTTACCATCAGACTTCCTCAAACTCGCAACCTGCAATTCCACTCACCCAAACACACACACACTCACATGTTTACTTTTTATAAATAGGAACATCATAGACTTTTATGAGTTTTGACTCATGAACTGTTATGAACTGTTGTTTTTACATGCGGTTCAATGACATGACGTCCATTTCATCATTGTCTAGACCTATATATATAAGACGCAATTATGTTTGAGATGAATAATTTGGTAAAACTTTTATCATGGAATATGATCTTTACAACACAGAGGTCATTAAAAAAAGAAAAAAAATTTTTTTTGGCTTTTTATGAAAAGACACGTTTAAAGTTAAATGGGGTAACAAGAATATTGATTAATATTTATGACTCATATGTATGATATTGGGTAGGGCTGGGCGATTAATCGAAAAGTAATCGAAATCGACATTCAGAACCTATAATCGATCAAATTTTTCCAGGTCAATTATTTCAATTACTTTCCCTTTAAAAACACTACTGCGTGTGGAGTCACGTGACCCCGCTCCGCTCCGTTACGTTACGTTATTCCGCCGACATGTCGATGGAGAGCTTAAGCAGTATTTATACAGTAAAAAGTATTTACAGGATATACAAGAGTAATTTTATTTAGAAGAGATACTGCTTATTTTCTGCTTTTAACATTTATTATTATTTTATAAATAATCTATTTTGTTTCCAAAAGTGCAAGTTATTTATTTTCACTAATTTAAGAAAAATGTGACTTTTTTCGTTTTAAGCAATGTGTGCTTTAATTTCAGTTGTTCAACACTGATGTTCAATTAATTATCTTAGATAGTAGATAGTGTGTGCACCCTTCATTCAAAAATCTCTCACTTGTAATATGTGCGCATATTTACTGTACAAAACTTGTCAGTGAACTATGAGGGCAAAAAAATAAATATTATTTAAATATAGTTTTATTAATGAATAAAATAATCGTCCATTAATCGTAAATGGGTTAAAATGTTCAATTAATCGAGATTTTGATTTTAGGCCAAATCGCCCAGCCCTAATATTGGGATAAAAATATTTAAGAAAAAAAAGTCTAAAAAAGTCAGAATTTTCAGGTAAAAAAAAGTTGCAGTTACCTTTTTTAGAAACAACTGTGAGATGTAAACTATGAATTCAAAGTAAAAAAAAAATTGTGAGATATAAATGCAGAATTGAGAGATATAAACTTGTAATTCATAGGACAAAAGTCAGAATTATGGGATAAAAAGTTGCAATATGTTTTTTTTATTGTAAATAAACAAATATCACAAGATATAATCCAAGAATTTTGAGTTGTAAATTCAGAATTGCAAGCAAAAAAGTTAGAAAAAAAGTTGCAATTACCTTTTTTTATTCCAAAGAAACAACTGTGAGATTTAAACCATGAATTCAGAGTAAAAAATAAAAAATAAATTGTGATATAAAAACACAGATTTAAGAGATATAAATGCAGAATTTAGAGATATAAACTTGTAATTCATAAGAAAAAGTTAGAATTGTGGGAATAAAAAGCTGCAATTGTGTTTTTGTATTGCGAATAAACAAAATTGCAAGATATAATCTCTTGATTATGATTAATATGTTTCCAATTTCTGAACTAAAAATAATTTATGTTATGTTTCTTAGGGTTTTAAATTAAAATGTCTACTCTAGGTTTTATACCTGGAGATTGTAAAAGAAGAATTGTCTCTTTGAAAACAGGAAATCTTGAAAATAAAAGTTATCATTAATTAGGCATAATTATTATAGTTTTTAAAAAATGATATAATTCATAATTTGGTAAAACCTTTATCCAAGAAAGAGATTAAAGAGATTTAAAAAAGTTAACCAAACTAAACTACTAAACTACTATGAATTCAGAGTAACAAAAAACTAAATTGTGAGATAGAAATGCAGAATTGCAATATATAAAAGCAAAACTGTGAGATATAAATGCTGAATTGAGAGATAAACTTGCAAATCATAGAGAAAAACTGAATTGTGGGATAAAGAGTTGCAATTATGTTTTTTTTTTTTTGTGAATAAACAAAATTGCAAAATATAATCTAAGAATTCTGAGTTGTAAATTCAGAATCGGAAGCAAAAAAGTCAGAATTGTGAAATAAAAAGTTGCAGTTACCTTTTTTTTATTCCAAAGAAACAACTGTGAGATGTAAACCATGACTTCTTAAATTATATTGTGCAATTTTGTTTATTCACAATAAAAAAACATAATTGCAACTCTTTATCCCACAAAATAGGAACATCATAGACTTTTATGAGTTTTGACTTTTATGAACTCTTGTTTTTACATGCAGTTCAATGACATGACGTCTATTTTATTGTCTAGACCTAGTAAGTTAGAGTAAAAAAAAAAAAAAATATATATATATATATATATATATATATATATATATATATATATATATATATATATATTGTTTTGTGTTACAATACAACAAAGACATGGAAAGTGCAGTGCACTTCCAAGAAAAAAAAATCTTGATTGGGATAAAGAGTTGCAATTATGTTTTTTTTTATTGTGAATAAACAAAATTGCAAAATATAATTAAGAATTCTGAGTTGTAAATTCAGAATTGCAAGCAAAAAAGTCAGAATTGTGAAATAAAAAGTTGCAGTTACCTTTTTTTATTCCAAAGAAACAACTGTGAGATGTAAACCATGAATTCAGAGTAAAACAAATCTAAATTGTGATATAAAAATTCAGAATTGTGAGATATAAATGCAGAATTAAGAGATATAAACTTGTAAGTCACGGAAAAAGTCAGAATTGTGGGATAAAAAGTTGCAATTATGTTTTTTTATTGTGAATAAACAAAATTGCTAAATATAATCAAAGAATACTGAGTTGTAAATTCAGAATCGCAAGCAAAAAAGTCAGAATTGTGAAATAAAAAGTTGCAATTACCTTTTTTTTTTTTAAACTGAAAATCTTGAATATAAATGTTGCCATTAATTAGGCATAATTATTATTTTTTTTTTTTTTTTTTATTAAATAAGCACTAAGAAGCAATTATGTTTTAGATTCATAATTTGGTAAAACTTTTACCCAACAAATGAAATTTACTGTGTGATGTCGTCAACATATAAGAAGCTATTTTAATATAATGTCACAAGAAAATCATGAAATATGATCTTTACAATATATATATATATATATATATATATATTGGCTTTTTATGAAAAGGCAAGTTATAAGTCAAATGGGGTAACAAGAAAATTCATTAATATTTATGATTGATATATATGATATACTTCAAGTCAAATCAGAACTGTGAGATATAATCTCAGAATTGCAAGAAAAATGCAGAATTGAGAGATTAAAAAAGTTGCAATTAACATTTTTAGAAACAACTGTGAGATGTAAACTATAAATTCAAAGTAAAAAAATCTAAATTGTGAAATATAAATGCAGATTTGCAATATATAAAAGCAAAACTGTGAGATATAAATGCAGATTTGAGAGATATAAACTTTAATAATAAATTCATAGAGAAAAGTCAGAATTGTAAGATGCAGAATTGTAAAACTGTGAGATATAAATGCTAATTTGAATTGTAAATTCAGAATTGCAACCAAAAAATTCACAATTGTGAGATAAAAGGTTGCAATTATCTTTTTTTATTCTAAAGAAAAAACTGTGAAATGTAAGCTATGAATTCAAAGTAAAAAAAAAAAAAATGTAAATTGTGACATAAAAACTCACACAGATTTGAGAGATATACATTTGTAATTCAAAGGAAAAGGTCAGAATTGTGAAATAAAAAGCAATTATGTTTTTTTTATTGTGAATAAACAAAATTGCAAGATATAATCTAAGAATCCTAAAATGTAAATTCAGAATTGCAAGCAAAAAAGTAAGAAAAAGTCAGAATTGTGGGATAAAATGTGGAATTACCTTTTTTTTTTCCAAAGAAACAACTGTGAGGTGTAAAATATCAATTCAGAGTAAAAAAAATAAATAAATTGTGATAAAACGCAGAATTGCAAGATATAAAAGCAAAACTGTGAGATATTAATGCATACGATTTGAGAGATATAAATTCAGAACTGAGAGATGTAAAAGCAAAACTGTGAGATAAATATGCAGATCTGAGAGATATAAAATTGTAATTAATAGAAAAAAAAGTCAGAATTGTAGGATAAAAAGTTGCTATTACCTTTTTTATACTCTGAATTCAGAGTAACTTAGTGAGATGTAAACTATGAACTCAGAGTACTTGAGAAATATTAAATTATTAATAAATATTAATTAATAAATATGAAAAAAATATTAATTAAATTCAGTCACATGTTTCAACAAAATATTACTTAGGTCATTTAATAAAAAGAATCTATAAAAGAAAGCTACACCGTTTACAATTATTTAAAAATAACAATAAATAAAATATTCATAAATTAAACATAAATTAAAAAATAATTTAAAAATAGTTTTAGCAATAGCCAACAATATATATTTACTGAAAAACAATGTACTGAATTTACTAAAAAGGTAAGTGGTTGCAATCAATTTATTTATTATTAACAAATGTCGAAAGTTAGTCAACTAAATTTGTTTATTTAAATGTAGCTAAAATAAAATGATTGTAACCACTAACCTTAAAAAAATTTAGTAAATTCAATGAATCATATGGGTCAAAATTATAGCTTTTTCTTTTAGCTACACCAAAAACCATTAAGATATTAAGTAAAGATCATGTTCAGTTAAGATATTTCGTACATTTTCAACTGTAAATATATCAGAACTTAATTTTTGATTAGTAATATGCATTGCTAAAAATTTCATTTGGACAACATTAAAGGTGATTTTCTCAATATTTAGATTTATTGTCACATCCTAACAAACCATACATAAACGGAAAGCTTATTTATTCAGCTTTCAGATGATGTATAAATCTCAATTTTAAAAAAACCTGACCATTATGATGGTTTTGTGGTCCAGAATTCACTGGGATGTGCCCAGAGGTCATATAAACAAACACATTCTCACAGACGTAAACACACTTCAGAACTGCTGAAAAATGAGGTTTCTTTACAAATGAAGTCAATCTGTCTGTAAATGTGAACTCAAAGCGACATCAGATCGCCATGACAACCGCTGAACGTGAGCGCGCAAAACAAAAACCTGCGCAAACCCAAAACCGAATATACAAACTAAACCAGCTTCGTTTCGGTAACACAAAACTCTTTACCGTTAACAACAAACACAGCCAGTCAGTCAAACGAATGTCTGATAAACATAACGCCTACCTTCAACACAAAGAAGTCGGTGAGTTTCCCAAACTCCAATCGCCTCAGTCAAAGTGCGAAAGTTTTGAGCTCGTCCACAATCTCGGTTCTGATTTTCCTCTCATCTCTCTCGAGTCTCTTCTTATTTAATCGATGAAAACATAAAACACCGGACTCTGTTAGATCGTATAGTCCACTCACTTTTTGTCTGTATCTCTAAACAGTGAGCTGCCTACTGAGGCTACATTTTGGGCATCAAATGTTACTAATAATAACCGTTTCCTTTGTGACACAAACCGCTCTTCCTGTAGAGGGCGCGCGGCCGCTCATTTACCTCAGATCCACTATGCAGATCTCAACATGATTTGGATTTTTTAAGACATTAGTAAACTAAATAGAGCATTTGTTTAAATATTAATATTTTAAAAATTCACATATGATATATAAATGAAAATCCGCTGCTATAATCTAATAAAATAATTCCAAAACATAGCGCTTTCTCTCCTGCGCTGAGAAACGTAACAGGTATCACGTGACGACGTTATCGGATTGCGTTAAGCTTGTTATGAAACTATTTTATTTTATTATATATTGTTTTATTACTAAAACAAAGAAAATAAGTGTCTTGAATTTATTTTTTGTTAGTTGTATATTATTTATTTAAAAATAAATGTTCATTGTATTCCGCAATAGCGTGATATTTATTTTGTAGGTGCTGGTGTTGATGTGTTGCTTGTGTGATACTTTATTTAAATTAAAACAAAAAATATACACAGGTAAACTTATTATTTATTAGTCCGATCGTACCTGACCAATAAGAATCAAGCCTGGTCATTTAAGCCCCGCCCACAGTATGCACCATTGGTATGTTACCTGCTGTTCCAGCTTCTTATTCTATTTCTGTGAGACTTAAAAATCAAAGCTGTGTGTGTCTCATTCACGCTTCTGTCCCGCTTCTCTCTCCTCCCTCCTAAGAAGAAAATTTGATTTTTGTCATGCCTCGGCTCATTTTAATTATGTGACACGTGCAAACCAGTTTCGGTTCATAACAGAGAACACCTTCATCCAAATTAAGGGAGTGTTTTAATTATGATCATTTGATGACATGTCCTTGAATTATTGAGCAATTGTTCAGTTAAGAGCACTTGTTTAATTCTTAAAAAGTAGACGTATTTAAGTTGTTTGTCATCACAACCTGTAAACAAACGAACAAATAAACAAATATCAGATATTTCACATATTCTATCATTCTAAGTTCAAATATGACGCTTTGTCTATGATTTTTTTTTTTTTAAATATATGGCATCTCATATAAGGCAGCAGTATTCTTGACAGTGATTATTTGTTATATAGGTCAAAGACGAAAAAGGGTTTAAGTGTATAATAAGTACAATAAGTGTAATACTGCTTTGAATTTATGTTGTTTTTCAAAAAAAAAAAAATATTTGAAAGTTTTCTGTTTAATTTAATTGCATTTATGATTTTATGATACATTTCCCCCTAATTTACAAAAGACACACACTAAAGTGTCATTCAGTGTAACAATCAGGCATATTTACAACAAAAATCAATTTATGACAAATTAAAAGATGAGTTACTTTCACCCCAAATACTAATTAGTTCTAATGCTACATTTTTAAAATGTGCCACTATTCTAGGTTTTGCCCATTTGTGAATAAAAATTGTTTTACTCATTTAAAACACATTCAAATTAAATATGCTTCCTTATTTTATATATTTTAATATGTACAAATCAGAATAAGCATGTTGTTAGAATTTTTACATAAATATTGTGTTTTACTGAATGACAATGTAACATTAATTCAACCAAATTTAGACAATTTATTCTCTAAAAACATATTTAAAACCTTAAAAGTAGACACTTTACTTACATTTAATGTGCTTTCTGTAGGCATAAAATCACTTTTTTATATTTTTTATTTGACGTTGACATCTTAACATCTTTGACCCATATATATATATATATATATATATATATATATATATATATATATATATATATATACATATATTTCCCCACACTGCTAAGATTTGGTGTCGGTTGCATAAACTACTTAAAAGTTAGTCATCTAATTTTTTAAAAACAGTTACATAAAAATGTAAATTCCTCTCATTTGAGTCTGAAAAGTAAGACTGATTTAACTGCTAATTAGTCTAGTTCTTAAAACACAGTCTTAACATAGTGACCATGTTTATGCAACTGGCTGCTGGATTAGAACAAAGTCCTGCTACCAGAGCTTTGAAGGATCAAATGCATTGAAGGATTATGCTGTTATTATATGACTCTGTTACTAACAATTCTCTGTCTGATTATTTAAAATTAAAGATACACTACCAGCCAAAAGTTTTTTAATGTTTTTTTTTTCTCATCAAGCCTGCATTTATTTGGTCCAAGGTACAGCAAAAACTGTGAAATTTTGAAGTATTTTAACTATTTAAAATAACTCTTTTCTATTTGAATACATTTTAAAATGTATTAATTTATTTTAATTTAATTTATTCCTGTGATGTCAAAGCTGAAGTTTTAGCATCATTACTCCAGTCACATGATCCTTCAGAAATCAATCTAATATTCTGATTTGCTGCTCAAAAAACATTTATTATTATTATTATTATGTTGAAAACAGCATACATTTTTTCAGGTTTCTTTGATGAATAGAAAGTTCAGAAGAACAGCAAATAAATAAATAAAATAAATAAATTTGACTGACTCTAAGCTTTTTAATGGTAGTGTATAATGTTACAAAAGCTTTTTATTTCAGATAAATGCTGATCTTTGGATCTTTCTATTCATTAAAGAATGCCTAAAAATTTGTTTTAAAAATTGATAATAATAATAATAATAATAATAATAATGTTTATTGAGCAGCAAATCAGCATATTAGAATGATTTCTGAAGGATCATGTGACACTGAAGACTGGAGTAATGATGCTTAAAATTTAGCTTTGATCACAGGAATAAATTACATGTTAAAATGTATTCAAAAAGAAAACAGTTATTTTAAATAGTAAAAATATTTCAAAATTTGATCAAATAAATGCAGGCTTGGTGAGCAGAAGAGACTTCTTTAAAAAAACATTTAAAATCTTACTGTTCAAAAGCTTTTGACTGGTAGTGTATGTTTAGAATAATTATAATTCTTTCTATGTTTGCTAAGATAAAAACTGCTTGAATCCATAAATAGGATAAAGAAAATAAATTTCTCAGAACTCCCATTGGTAACCACTAGATGGAACACTTGGAACGTTTTTATTCAAGTTCCACGAGAAAGTCTGACACACTTTATTACTGTTTAATACTACCGTCGTTCTTACGCTAGATGACGCTATTCGCCATCAAAATAACAGTAGCCTCAAGTCACAGATTTGCTGGTTATAGTAAAAATAATATAATGCACGTGTAAATTATTAATCAACAATAACAATACTCTTCGTCGCCTGTGAGTTTCACAGTAAATGTTTTTCTTAAATTGTTAAATATACAAGCAGTCACGTTACATTTACGATTAAAATAAAGTATTGATATCATTGATATATCCACATTAAATATTAAAATATATTTATTTAGTTATTTAGTATCATCCTTGTGTAATTTACCACAGTCTCAGTTTCGGTTTTAGTTCAATTTGCTAAGAAAGCCGACTTGACTTAACCACATCCGGGAGTTTCTCTTTCATAGAAAGAGATAGAAAAGCTGTAGAAAATAAAGCGTAGATGTCTAGAGGTTGTCTCTAATTATTCAAGTACACTATCCCGTTATCCCCTTTAACTCTTCATCGTTTATTTTCAATTCAACGAGTATTAAAATACCTTTGTTTCGTGTAAAATATTATTTAGACGCTTTTGAGATCGTAGCACGTCACATGATAGCTGTTACTTTTCTCAGCGCTAATCATGATGGACCAATCACGGTTATTTGTGGTTGGCTGATTGAGAATTTTGAAAAATAGTTATTTTATAAACACTAATAAGGCAGATTGTGATTTACATTTCAGATGTGAATATTTACAAGTCATATATTTTAAAAACATGGTTTTTAACTAAACAAATATTTATAATAAGCAAAAACCTTCGGTGATTTGAACGGTGCTCAATGAGGATTGAGCTTTCTGGGCTGTCGAGTGCCCCCTGTAGGAAAGACCCGTGCGTCTCCTAGGAAACAGTTGCAGGCCGACAACATTTGCGGTCCAATGAGGGTTTACCTCTCTCTCCAATACACACAAGGCATTTTGGGAAACGAGTTTCAGAAATCCGCATCCTGAACAGGAGTTACGCAATCTGACCAACGTAACGTGGTGTTTTGAACGCAGATCTACGGCGTTTGCGCGCCGATCTGTTTCTTGTGATTATTTCCATAGAGGAGCATGAGGAACCCTGCGAGATTAAGGCAGTAGATCAAACCAGCCAGATCACTCATCAACTCATCCACAAACGAGCATGGATCGGAGGAAAAGAGAGCTCGTGGAGAGCAAAGACGCCTTTATATGAAGGTTTTCGAGAGGAAATGAATCGTCTCGGACAACAGAAGGGAAAGTTAAACGGGCAAATCAAGGAAGAGAAGACCATCGGTACATCCAAAGGTCTGCCTGTGCTTCACAAGTAAGATCACTTTTCTATACGCAGATTAAGTAGATCATAACAAACCTCATAACGTAAAGCTGTAGGTAATTTTATATATGTGCATTTCCATACGGTGTGTTTTTTGGCGGATTCTGTCTCTTTAAGTGCTCCAGAGCCGCATCAAATGTTACATTGTATCGTTTCTTTCTTTTCAACTTCCTTGGTGAAGTGATACAATGTAATACTCAACTGTGTTACAATGTAACATTGAAAGAACTGTACGTTCTAAATTCGAACGCTGGTTTCGTAATAGTTTAACTTCTGGTTTGGTCATAGGTTAAGCGCTGGTTTAGGCTTTGGTTTAATGCTGGTTTGTTGATGCTTCTGAACTAGGAAGTGAATTCTGAGATGTGGAAATTTCCCTCAAAAGATGATAATTGCAATTTAATCAGTGGTGTGTAAAACGTAACTGTTGAGCTGGATTAAATGTGTGTGTGATGAGTCTGTTCTATGAATCATTACTGATTTTCAGAGTGAATGTCTTTCACTCTGTTGTTTCTTTTTCAATCAGATCATGTTCATTTTTTTTATTAGTGAGATATACTCAGTGTTGGGTAAGTTACTTTAAAAAAGTAATTAATTACTAATTACTAATTACTTCATCAATGTTGTATTTAAAATACTTATCTAATTACTGTGTCTAAAAAGTAACTTAAATACTCAATAAGTAATTTAACTAAATACTTCTTAAAATCCCTATAAACCTTGAGTGGACAAAAAAATAGAAATTAAACTCTTTAAATAATAGATAATTAAATAAAACATGAGTCAAACATTAAATAGTTTAGCATTTTAGCTTTTTTTAATAATCTATATTACATTCTATGAAAACATTCTATAATAATAAACTTTTTTGTAAGAAATGTAACCTTCTTTCGGTAAGAAACACAATTCCAGAATAACAAAAAATATATATTATTCTTAAGAAACTTAAGAAAAGTTAAACATGACATGTATCAACCTGTAAACGTGAAACTTAATTTAAAACAATGAGTTCAATAAATGTTTTACTTTATTTAAACAAATCTAAAATGTTATTTAGAATTTCAAGGAGCTTTTATAATACTATCCAATATTTTAATATTTAAAACATTTTAATGACCATTTTTGTAATCATGTCATGTGTTTCCACAAAGTGAACTGTAACCTTGCTCATTCAGACACTTTTCTGCGCTACCGAAGTAAAATCAAGTTTTGCCTGTTTAGCAGGAGTTGCCGCAGTTTTATCCGTCGAATATGAAGGATCACACAGAAGTGTTCGTCTATGCTGCCGTGTCAGGTGCTTGAGTACTCGTGCTATTGACAGCGCAGCGGCCGATAGTTTTTTCTCCCCAGGACATAGCTTACATATTACTGTAATGTTCTTGTCTGCTTGTTTCAGAAAACTGAAGTAATGGGCATATTTCCATTTCGCAAAACAGCCACTCGCTTCAGCCGAGTCCAACATCCCCTTTAAGAATACCATAGGAGTATGCAGCAAACTTGCGCGAAATCACGTGCACCTGCACTTCAACGATTTTAAAGCGGCAGAGTTTACTTTCACATTTAGAAGATTAATTAATCAAATTAAATAATGATATTCAGCGAGTTTAATTATTTTACAGTGTAACGCAAGTACATTAAACGTAACTGTAATTAAAATACTTAAAAATGAACAGTAATCAGTTACTCTACTTTTTCAGTGGAAAAGTATTTTAATTACAGTAACGCGTTACTTAGTAACGCGTTACACCCAACACTGGATATACTATACTATACTATTTAAGTATAGTTTTAGTAAATCCAATGGTTAACTTTTCTTTCATGTGTTGGTTCTGAATATGCAGTGAAACAGGTGTTAGTGTGTGTGCTTAATTACCTAACCTAGGTAGGAAATGCTTAAGTAATGTTTTAGTAACTCTAAAATAAAAACAATCATTTTGGTGCATGGAGATTACGTGCATTTAGCTTTATGTCATTCTACTATATGAGCTCAGCGAGACTGGATAAAGGTGTGTGTGTTTCAACAGTGACGCATTTTCCCCAGAATCTGCAGTCGTCAGTGTCACATGCCTTAAATATTGTATGCATGTTTTGTCATTGTTAACAGTCCATAATGGAGACTGTTGTGGTTTGAGTATGTTTTTTCACACATTGGCTCTCTCACCCCACAAGAATCTGTAGCCGTGTTGTATGTGTGCGTTAGATCTCGTCAGACTGGTTTGATGAGCTGAGTTATTGGGACATTTCAGTAACAGTTTGCATAAAACTTCCCGTAATTGACTTACACTGAAACATGAAATGAACACACCCACTGGACTCTCTGAACACATATTTGGCCTACTGTCAAATTCACCTTGATGATGATCTTGTTCCTATGAATTAAGGCATTGCGCAATTGATTAATAACAGTTATGAAATTGATCACAGCCCCAGTTTCTTGTTTTCTGGGACATATTTTTCCAGCTTGCATTAGGTAACAATGAGTAACAATGACAAGAACAGTTATTGACTACAAATGTTTTCCACATACTGTACATATTACAGTGCAGTTAGCATATTTTTATGTCTTCTTATTTAGTAATGCACTCATCTGAAATATTAGAGCCTTTTCTTAAATATCTCTCAAAATAAAGAATAAATTAGTAGCTTTACAATGTATGGTCCAATGTACAGTTGAGGTCAAAAGTTCAAAATAAAAGGGATTATAGAAAATGCATGTTTGTTTGTTTTTTATTTAGTACTGACCTGAATAAGATATTTCACATAAAAGATGTTTACATATAGTCCAAAAGAGAAAACAATAGTTGAATTTGTAAAAATGACCCTGTTCAAAATTTTCATACACTTGATTCTTAATACTGTGTTGTTACCTGAATGACCCACAGCTGTTTTTTTTTTTTGTTTTTTTTGTTTAGTTCATGAGTCCCTTGTTTGTCCTGAACTGCCTGCTGTCCTTCAGAAATAAATCCTTCAGTTCAAATTCTCTGGTTTTTCAGAGTTTTTGTGTATTTAACCCTTTCCAACAGTGACTGTATAATTTTGAGATGTATCTTTTCACACTGAGGACAACTGAGGGACTCATATGCAACTATTACAGAAGGTTCAAACACTCACTGATGCTCCAGAAGGAAAACAATGCATTAAGAGTCGGGGGTGAAAACTTTTGAACAGAATGAAGATATGCACATTTTTCTTATTTTGCCCTAATATCCTTTTTTTCAGTTAGTACTGCCCTTCAGAAGTTACAGAATATACTTACTTATGTTTCCCAGTAGACAAAATATGTTAAATATACCCTGATCTTCAAATTCAAAAAGTTTTCACCCCTAGCTCTTAATGCATCATTGAGCGTTTGAACCTTCTGTAATAGTTGCATATGAGTCCCTCAGTTGTCCTCAGTGTGAAAAGATGGATCTCAAAGGTAACTAAGAAAAAAAAAAAAAAAAGAACTTGTGGGACCTGAAGGATTTTTAATGTAACATTTGGCAGATTCTGCAGGGTATATGTAAACTTTTGACCTCAACTGACCAAATATGTTCATCAAAGCTAATTAAAACTCTCCTTTCCAAGACATTTTGACTGGAAATTCATGTTAAGTCTCACAAAATAATGTTAGAATTTTAAAACAGTTAACTTTTTAAAAAAATAATACTTTTATTAGATATTTCCTCTCATGATTTTGAAATGAACTATGACCCAGACGTGCTCTTGACAGGCTTTGTGAGCTTCACTTACCTATAGTCCAATATATTAGTGTATTTAAGCATGAGAAAAAAGAGAGAACCCGAGTCCTGTAGCAGAGGCTGAGCGTCGTGTCTGCGCATGCGCGCTGCTGACTCGCCGTAATCCTCGCGCATCTGCGCGTGCTGGAGAGAAGCAGGCTGAATTAGGAAACGAATCAAATAAATAGCTGCAGCATATGGATGCACATCAAACTGCGCTTTAGACACACGCATGCTGCCATCATGAGTCTCATGAGGAGTTGCATGAAAACACCGCTGCAGTTTGGCTGCTGTGTATGTTTATGCGGCGCTCGACACCAGCAGCAGCAGCAGCATCATCATCATCATCTTCCGCTCCAGCCGAATCATAAGTGACCGAACCGGCACACGGAACCGCGCGGGACCGTTTCAGGACGGGAGCGTTTCAGCCGCATGGATTTGTCCGTATCATCCACCCCGATGCTTTTGACGCTCGACCGCCGCTGAGACCCACTTTGGACCGGCGGAACCGGAGCGCTCATGTCCTCACCGGGCCCGAGACCACTACACCTCACCCGAGCCTCTCTGCGCCGTTAAATATTCATAGTCGCGATCTGAGTGTCAAACTTGATACTCCAGTGTCTGGAGGACAGATGAGAAGCTTCACAGCCATTGCTGTCACGTTATGAACATCTGCATGAGCTTTAGATGAGACTCAAATGAGATGAGCAGCTGGATCTGTGCAAGCAGGACGAGAATGACTGCAGCACCCGCAGCCTGACCCACTGAGGGCCACCACTGGGTCGGAAACCCTCTCTCTGTGTCATCCGAGTCCAATGATGATGGAGACACACATGCATGCATACATGTATGCGCAGTCGCATACACACTGATACTTAGACAAGGGTTTGCACACACACATATGCATGTATGCATGCATTGTTGCACATCTGTTATGTTGTTTTCATATCTGGCTGATTATATTTTCTAGGCTTACTTGAGTATATTGGTGGCTAAACTGGTAATAGCAGACATTACCATGATTTTAAAATAAAAATATCGGTATTCAAAAATTGTGCCATTTTTATAGTTAGCAATCCTGTTTGCTGAACGTTGAAATAGTTTTAGTGCCTGATCGTAAATATAACGCATGCAAACCCTTATAGAGTCATTATCAGTTATATTTGCCATAAAGTAATATTGGTTATTGGTATCAGAAAAAATACCTTAATTTTTAAAAAATTACAAAAATATTTTTAAATTTTAATTAGGTCTATTTATATTTTTTTATTTGTTTAAACCTCCTCAAATGTCCTTAGAACTAATTTTTTAACAGGTTGTACTATACAGTGTTTTTAAAATTGCATGCACTCATTCGCATGCGTAGACGCAAACGGCTTCATATGCTTGTTCTCTGGACGCTGATGTTTGTTTGCGATGAAAGGAATATTTGCTTCTGCAGGCTGGATGAAATGTGACGCATCGTAATCCCGGTGACAGCTGCGGAAAGATGAGCCACAGACAGACAGGGAGCGAGAGAGAGACAGGCAGCGAACATGATTAGAGGGACTGCGCCGTGACTCAAGCAGACGCATAGAAAAACAAGACGGGAATGGAGACTGGAAACTTTCTCGCTGCGTCAAACTTCCTCTTTTAAACCTGTCTGCTTTCGACTTTAGTGCTTCAGTAATGTGTTGTACCGCCATCCCCAAGGTGTCGTCCTTCCTCTCAGGCGAGGTTACGGCAGGTTAAACGCCACCTGAGGCCCGTTGAGCCGAAGGGCCCTCGGCCCTCGTGGATCCCGTGAACATTTTTAGACTCGCGTGATCACAGTCACTTCCTGATGTTGATCTCTGGCAGACTAGAGATGTCTGACCCTCCGAACAGAGCCTGAGAAGCGTTGACCTTTGCGCTCGAGTGTATTTATGTGCATGAAAGACAAACAGAGGGACGCAGTGTGTGTGTTTATAAGCTGCTTGTGGCAATGGGGAGTTCTGCGTCGTCTCTGACCACGGACAGAGAATCAGATCACGGGTTTGGGACGGCTCCGTTCCCCCCGGCCGCTCCGATGGGCTGGCTCAGGACCAGCCACAGCAGTCCGGTGTGGGGAACCACTTTCATCACACGCCAGCAGCAGCAACAGCAGCCTATTCCACATAGAGAACGCAGGTAAACACGTGCACCTCATCAGGTGATTTAAGGTCAACGTGACGTCGAATCGACTTTTTACACACTCAAAACCATATTCAAGCCTAAATTTAGGATTTATGTATTTGAAGTGCATGCATTTTGGATTACACAGATTTAACATTAGCAAAATGATAAACCTAATGTGATGCATATTTGCTGGTCATGCGTCAATCAAATATTAAATCAGAATACATTTATTCAAATTGCTTCAAATCAGAATGACTCTGACAACCAGGGCTTGACATTAACTTTTTTGCTTCCAAAATTACTAGCCACTCATTTTCACTGGGCACAATTTTGTTTTGGGGAAATTACGTTTTAATATGACTAAAGTTACTGCATACTAAAATGTATTTAAATAAATTTCCAGGTCTTTTTTTTTTTTTTTTTT
The DNA here is from genome assembly GCF_049309525.1 of Garra rufa. Taxonomy (NCBI): domain Eukaryota; kingdom Metazoa; phylum Chordata; class Actinopteri; order Cypriniformes; family Cyprinidae; genus Garra; species Garra rufa. Next base: position 36,224,616 of record NC_133384.1, read on the forward strand.
TTTGCCTATTTAAAGGGCTTTTTCCCTTTACCGTATTAAATGCATGCATCATCTTTCATTTCAAATTCTTATTTTTAATTAATATTTTCCCTTACTTTAATAAGACACTATGGGGCTGTTACCAGTTAAATGAAATATTAATAAAACCGATATTTTCACTGCAGAAGAAACAGAAGCAGCTGAAGTGGCATTTAGACGTTTATTGTAGCTAAAATGTAGCATGAATGCATTTACATTGCAAAATTGCAACAGTATAAATAATGTTATGAGCTTGGTGTTTAAAATTAGTTTAATGTAAATAAAAATATGAAATGTTGAAAAAAGTGTAAAGATAACCTACTAAATAGTGAAGTAAACTGCCAATAGGTGGCATGGCAATTGTCATTGAGTCATTGAGTCATGCCTTCAAATGATTTGTTCAGATGGCTGATTCATTCAAGAATGACGCAAGTGACTGTCTTTATGTATGGACCAGTGAATCATTGACTCAAATGATTAATTCAGAAATGCAGAATCATTCAGTCAAGCAAAAACAGTCAACACTGACAATATTGTACTAAAATGTATATTAACTACTTGGCTGAACTCTTGTATTTAATCAATGTCAAATTGACAATTGTGGTTTTCAGGGGAAACTGCACTCTCTTGGTCGTGTCATGTTGCTTAACTAGGCTATGTGTTATAAGCAGTATGTTTCTTCTGTGTACAGACAAGCATTAATATTGAGCTCTGTTACAGTGTATATAAAATTCAACTCGCCAAAGTGGCTAGTGGGATCAACCGCATTTGGCGGGTGTTAATGTCAAGCCCTGCTGACAACATTTATTCAGGTAAAAAGTATGAACATGGTTAAAATATGGAACGAGCAATATCAATTTGTTAAAGTGATAGTTCACCGAAATATGAAAATGACCCCATGATTTACTCATCCTCAAGGTGTATGTTTTGAAAGACTTTCTTCTTTCAGACGAATGCAATGCAATTAAAAAATGTCCTGGCTCTTCCATGCTTTATAATGGAAGTGAATGGGTGTTGAGATTTTGAAGTCCAGTAAAGTGCATCCATCCATCATAAAAAGTGCTCCACACGGCTCCAGGGGGTTAATAAAGGCTTTCTGAAGCGAATCAATGCGTTTGTGAATGAAAAATATTGATATTTAAAACTTTATACACTGTAATCTCTAGCTTCCACTAACTGTTGTATGCGCATTTATGAGAGAGGGGCGTTCCAATGGATATAGTAGGACATAAACAATATATCGACTTTTGCACAATATGTTTACATGATCTCAATAATTAATAAAAATTATGTAAAAATGTATGTTTTTTACATTCTATGTTCCAAGTTTAAGGTATCTTATATTTTGATACTTAATTTGCATGATTAAAAGTTAAAAGTTTGTTGTCTTTTGACAGTGTCTATGCATTCTTGCATTATTATGCTGTTATATTATGATAATATATATTCAGTGGCATAAAATGATGACAATGTCATTTCTGGGTCAATATATCACACAACAAAAAGTTGTTATCATGACAGGCCTACATGAAAATATTCTAGTTTTGCCAGAACCAAGATTTGTTTACAGCGAAGGAAAACCAGTCTCCTTTTGGCTTCCTCAGACATTTTTCTTTACAAGTTGTTATTTTGTACTTCTAATTCGTAACCGGTGTTTTGTTGTGCTCTCTCCTCTGGGCTTCCGCTTTCGTCATTTCTCTACAGAGCTTGCGTTTTCGCCTACGTCATCCGATGTAACGACACTGTCTTGTGGACATGTGTACAAGCCCCCCCCCCCCCCCCCCCCGATGTGTGGATTACTTTTTATGCTGGATGGATGAACTTTTTTGGGTTTCAGAATCTCGACACCCATTCACTGCCATTATAAAACTTGGAATAGCCAGGTCATTTTTTAATATTACTCCAATTTTTTTCGTCTGAATTGAAAGAAGAAAGTCATATACACCTAGGATGGCTTGAGGGTAAATCATGTGGTAATTTTTTTTTTTTAAGTTTTGGATTTACTATCCCTTTAAAATGTAAGACATTAAAACAAATTGGATTAGTTGGTTATAAAAAAAATATGAAGTTGTTATTAAGGATTTAAAACACATTTAGTTTATTAGTACTTTTACAGAAACCTAACTTTGTTTAATTAATGCATTACTGACAAATGTGCCTCATGTAACATTAGTTATGTTATTAGTTTAGGTTTAAACCGTGTAGTCCAAATGCATGGAAATGTAATTCAAATACATAAATCTTAAATTGAGACATGAATATATTTTGAGTGCACGTTCCTGGTCTTTTTGTGAATGTTTTTTCAAAGCATGTTATTCTAATTTCCTGATAAATGAGATCAAATCCTGCCCTAGATTTAATTTGATTTGAGTATTTGAGTTGAGAATGCTATTTTGACTTTAATAAGGATTTGCTGGTTCATTTTAACTACCATTTAAAAGTTGTTTTTTATTTGAAAGAAATTCATACTTTTATTCAGCAAGGACTCGTTAAAATGATCAAAAGTGGCTGTAAAAACATTTATAATATTAAAAAGTATCATGGATTCCACAAAAAAAAGCACAGCTGTTTTCAACATTTGGTAATAATCAGAAACATTTCTTGAGCAGCAAATCAGCATATTAGAACGATTTCTGAAGGATCATGTGACACTGAAAACTGGAGTAATGTCCAGTTTTCAGTGTCACGGAAAATCCAGCTTTGATCACAGGAATTAATTACTTATTAAAATGTATTACATTTAGAAAACAGGTATTTGAAATTGTAATTATATTTCACAATTTTACAGTATTTTTGATCAAATAAACACAGCCTTGGTCAGCAGAAGAGACTTCTTTCAAAGACATTAGAAATCAAACCCTAGTGTATGTAGTGCAGTAGGATCATGTTTAATGGAGTGTATGTCAATACAGGATATAGCTGAAATGTCTTGGACGGATTCTGTGTGTGTGTGTGTGTGTGTGTGTGTGTGTGTGTGTGTGTGAGAGAGAGAGATAAGCAGATGGTCTGGTTTTAGCAGATGGTACTGCAGCCACTCCGACTGAAGGCATCTTTTTACTAGAGGATTTTCCCTTAAACGCTGTTTGCCAGGGGTGCCCCGTGAACCCGCCAGGTTTCGTATTTGTGTGTGTGAATGTTGATAACACGCATCTCTGACGTTCTTCTGTTTTGCAGATGTTAATCATGTTTGCGTTACATGTCGAGGCAGGTGTGGTGGAGCTGAATCATCAGCATGTACGTCTAAAAGAGCAGCTGATGTTCATTTAGAGCGATAGTTCATTCAAAAGGGAAAATTCGGTCATCATTTTCTCACCCGAGTCTGTGAGGGTTTGTTGTTTAGTAGATTGTTTACACTGCTGTTTTGCATGGAAGTGTATGGGAAGGATGATTGCCGAGCTCCAAAAATGGCAATTTGTAATCAAATAAAGTGCCTTAAGACAAAGTTTTTCATCATCAAAACATCAAACATAATTGCTTTTTGATGTCTTGTCATTAACGTTTTGAGTCGCCGTATTTGACTGTACAGGGAGTGAAGACTGAGGGAACGTTTTCATATGCAGTCATTAAAAATGACTTAATTTTTTCCTCAAAGGTCTTTCCCTCATACAAAGCTTCAGAAGAGTTTTGGAACTTTTGACTTTTAGTGCACATATGTGACTTTTTTTGGAAATTTATTTAATTTTATTTTGCAGCTCAAAAGTTTGGGATAAGGAAGACTTGTTTTTTAAAGAAGTCTCTTATGCTCATCAAGGCTGCATTTATTTGATTGAAAATACAGGAAAAAACAGTAAAATGGCAAAATGTTATTGCAATATAAAATGTTTTTTTTTTTTTACTTTAAAATGTTTTTTAAACTTTAAAATGTAATTTATTTCTGTTATGCAAAGCTGAATTTTCATTATCTATTATTCCAGTCTTCAGTGTCACATGATCCTTCAGAAATCATTCTAATATGCTGATTTATTATTAGAATTATCAATGTTGGAAATAGTTGTGCTGCCAAATATTTTTTTGGAAGCTGTGATTCTTTTTATCAGGATTCTTTGATGAATAAAAAGTTAAAAAGAACAGCATTCATTCAAAATATTAATTTTTTCTAACAATGTAAATCTATGCAATCACTTTTTATTCATTGAACATATTCTTGGTGAATAAAAGTAATGCTTTCTTTCAAAAAAGAAAGAATAAAAACGTACTGACCCCAAACTTTTGAACCGTAGTGTAAATTGTTATAAATGATTTCTATTTTAAATAAATGCTGTTCTTTTTAACCTTTTATTGATCAAAGAATCCTGAAAAAAAGTATCACAGGTTCCAAAAAAAATATTAAGCAGCATGTGACACTGAAGACTGGAGTAATGATGCTGGAAATTTAGCTTTGTATCACAGGAATAAATTACATTTTAAAATATATGCACATAGAAATCAGTTATTTTAAATTAAAATAATATTTCACAATATTAGTTTTTTCTGTATTTTTGATCAAATGAATACAGCCTTGATGAGCATAAGAAACGTCTTTAAAAACCATTAAAAATCCTACTGATCCCAATTTTTTTCCCCTTCAATAAATGCTGTACTTTTTCATTTTTTATTCCTCGAAGAATCCTGAAAAATTTATCAATTTTCCAAAACAAATCAGCATGTTAGAATAATTTCTGAAGGATCCTGATACTTAACAATGGAGGAATGATGCTGAAAATTCAGCTTTGCATCACAGGAATAAATTATATTTTAAAGTATATTGAAATATAAAACTGTTATTTTAAATTCCAATAATATTTCAGAATTTTACTGTTTTTTTTCTGTATTTTTAATTAAATAATAAACCTTGACGATATATTTTTTTTATATTATCATAGTATATTTATAATATGTTTAATGTAGTGAAATACATATAATAATATTTATATATTCTAAAAAATATTTACTTACATTTTATTTGATATTTTTATCTATATATGCAACTTACTTATATAAAAATAAATTTTATCTGTCCATTTATCTATATATGCAACAACTTATATCCAAATACATGTATGCAGTGTCCAGTTCATTGAGATTTGCAATCATTTGCATGAAGAAGTCTTCGTTGTGCAATAGTGAAACGCCCTGAATGTTAAGGCTCAGAGAAAGGGTGGAAAATGCTCAAAGTATGAAATTACCGCAATAAACCTTGGCAGTGATTGCAAGTGAACCTAAGGGACCAAAAAAGTCAAACGCTAGTGTAGAATATTTAACCATAAAAGTTAACCGATCCATCCGAGCAAACGATGTGAAGAAAACAGCAGTTCAGCTGTCAGACTTGCAGATACGTCCGGGGTTTTTTTTTTCTGCAGCACCATCTGCTGTACGCGGCTGTTCATTTCCAAAAGTTCAGGGAGTAAAACAAACGGCTGTCACCGACCTTTTTAACAACTGACACTCCACAGACAGACTCGACGGGACAGCCGTGCTCGTTCAGGCAGCTCAAACAACAGCGTTTCACAAGAAACAAGCTCTCAGCTGGAGTCACATGGCCCGGGACGAGGCGCGTATGAATTATTCTTACTGCTGAAACAATTCAGTCATATTATTTTTATAAGGATTGAGCAGAGCAAGAGCTCCACATGTCCTTGTGTTTTTTGTAAAGGATTTCTTGTGTTAACACAATCCAGGCAGCTTCAGAAGCACTTGATGAAATGCGTTTCCATCAGCGTCAAATTGTGAGCTGTTTCTGTGTGATCAGACTAGCGTATTTACAACTCCATCTGTCTTGAGGTCATGATGGTCAACTAGTGGACAACATCCAGCTAGTGGATTAGTGAAGCTGACTGTTGATGTTTGTTTTCTCATAATTTGATCTTTTTGGTGGCAATGCTTTAACTACATTACATTAGTATTATTATTTTATTTAAAAAAAAAGGTAAAACATTTTAAATTTCATTAAATGATTTTCTTATATTTCTTATTTTTTATTATTTTTGTATTTTAGTTATTTAAGTTATTATATGTATTTATAAAAAATATATACACTACCAGTCAAAAGTTTTTGAACAGTAAGATTTTTTTTATTTTTTATTCTGCTTACCAAGCCTGCGTTTATTTGATCCAAAGTACAGCAAAAACAGTGCAATTTTGATATATTTTTATTATTTAAAATAACTCTTCTATTGGAATATATTTTAAAATCTAATTTATTCCTGTGATCAAAGCTAAAGCTTGAGTACAATTTTTTTTTTCAGGATTCCTTGTACAATTACATATAATTCTATAATAATCCCTATACTTTTTTTTTCTTTTCGGAAAGAAATTATGTAAATGAATACTTTTATTTAGCAAGGATGCTTTAAATTGATCAAAATTGATGATAAAGACATTTATAATGTTATTAAAGATTTCTATTTCAGATAAATGCTGTTCTTCTGAACTTTTTTTTATTCATCAAAGAAACCTGAGAATAATTCTACTCAACTGTTTTTAACATAATAATAATAATAATAATAAATGTGTTTTGAGCATCAAATCAGAATATTAGAATGATTTCTGAAGGATCATGTGACTGGAGTAATGATGCTAAAAATTCAGCTTTGAAACCGCTAGAATAAATTATATTTTAAAATATATTCTAACAGGAAAACTTTTTTTAAATAGTAAAATTATTTCAAAATTGTACTGTTTTTGCTGCACTTTGGATCAAATAAGTGCAGGCTTGAAAAAAAAAAAAAAATCTTACAGTTCAAAAACTTTTGACTGGTAGTGTATAGTTAAAATATAATCTGTTTTAAATTAAATAATTAAAACTAATAAATAACTGATATATTTTACCAAACAAATTGAGTAGGTACAGATTTTCTTTCTGTTTGTAAATTATGTATCATGTTTTTTGATATTAATTAATTAATAAATTAATTAAGCTATTTCTTTAATTACCTTTTTTACCAGGTTTTGCATTGCGTATGTCTTAGTCATGGCAGAAAACAACCAAATGTGTGTGTACTATATGTATTATAAATTATAAATATGTGACCCTGGACCACAAAACCAGTCATAAGGTCAAATTTTACAAAACTGAGATATATACATAATATGAAAGCCCAATAAATAAGCTTTCTATTGATGTATGGTTTGTTAGGATAGGACCATATTTGGCCGAGATACATCTATTTGAAAATCTGGAATCTGAGGGTGCAAAAAAATCAAAAGACTGAGAAAATCACCTTTAAAGTTGTCCAAATTAAGTTCTTAACAATGCATATTACTAATCAAAAATTACATTTTGATAGGTTTACAGTAGGAATTTTACAAAAAATCTTCATGGAACATGATCTTTACTTAATTTCCTAATGATTTTTGACATAAAAGAAAAATCTATAATTTTGACCCATACAATGTATTTTTGGCTATTGCTACAAATATACCCCAGCGACTTAAGACTGGTTTTGTGGTCCAGGGTCACATATATAAATAAAAATATGAATAATAAAAAATGTAGATAAATAAATCTGCACATTCCATCTAAGCCTAATCATATTTTGTTAATTGTATTAATAAAAAAAACATACACAAAAAATATATATACATACACATGTATAATTAAAAAAAAATAAAAATCCAAAATTGCTCAGAGTTATATTTGAATTTTTATAACGTCAAAAAACAACACACTTTTTACAACATCCCAGTTTAAAATGTTGTCCCTGAATCCAGCTGTACGTTTCTATTATTTGAGTGTGCGTGTCTGATCACTATCAGGATGTTTTCTGAGTGTTTTATCGGTAGAAAGTGAGTTGCTGCCCTCTGAGGCTTTACTGAGGATTTATTCCCATAGCAACAAGCTCCTATCACCTCAGCCAATCACAATTCAGAATAAACTCTCCCCATGTGCCTCTCTCTAACACACGCACACACAGTTGTTTACTGCGTTTAGTGTGTTACTTTCAAAAGTCGGTCATTTATTTTAAGTAGTTTGTTTGGGAAATATGGTATTATGAATACCAGGTTGAGGCAAGTTGTCAACTGTAGTTTAATAATTACGATATTTAATGGCTGAAACAATGGTTTTAGTTTTAATCTTTTTATACTGTTTTATTAATATTATCATGTAATTTTTTTTCCCTAACTGTTTTTCTAGATGTTTATAAGCTGGTTCCATTGTGACAACATACCCTGCCATTATTAGGTCTTTGAGTTTTCAACAAAAACAAAAGACGAAAAAGGGTTTAAGCATAAAAGTGTAATACTGCTTTAAATTGTTGTTGTTTTTCCAAAAAAAATTAAAAAGTTTTCTCTTTAATTTAATTGCATTTTTGTTTTTGTTTTTCCGAGCAAAAAATAAATATCATACATTTTTTCTCTAATTTACAGAAGACAGACACCCACTAAAATGTTTCAACAAATTTATGATAATTACAAGACGAATTACTTTCACCCCGAATGCTAATTAGTTGTAATTCTACTTTTTTTAAGTGTGCCACTATCCTAGGTTTTGCCCATTTGTCAGTAAACTTTTTTTTATGCGCTCCTTTATTCTTTTATATATTTTAATATGCACAATTCAGAAGAAGCATGTTGTTTGAATTTTTACATAAATGTGACCCTGGACCACAAAACCAGTCATAAGGTTAAATTTTACAAAACTGAGATATATACATCCTATGAAAGCTCAATAAATAAGCTTTCAATTGATGTATGGTTTGTTAGGATAGGACAATATTTGACGGAGATACATCTATTTGAAAATCTGAAATCTAAGGGTGCAAAAAATCAAAATATTGAGAAAATCACCTTTAAAGTTGTCCAAATTAAGTTCTTAACAATGCATATTACTAATCAGAAATTACATTTTGATAGGTTTACAGTAGGAATTTTACAAAAAATCTTCATGGAACATGATCTTTACTTAATTTCCTAACGATTTTTGACATAAAAGAAAAATCAATAATTTTGACCCATACAATGTATTTTTGGCTATTGCTACAAATATACCCCAGCGACTTAAGACTGGTTTTGTGGTCCAGGGTCACAAATATTGTTAGATTCAATGACAATGTAACATTATTTTAACCAAATTAAGACATTTTATAGAAGAACTTATTTAAAACCTTAAAAGTAGACACTTTACTTGCATTTAATGTGCTTTCTATGGACACAAAATCACTTTTGGAATTTTTTTTTTTTATGTGGTCATATTAACATCTTTGATCCAAATACAACTTTAAGGCTGTGACTTTAAGCTTTGCGTATATAAAAGTTGACTTTTAATAACAGACCAATGCTGAGAAATATTAACTGAGGTAAAAGTGTGACAGTCTATCCTATATAGAATCAAGCCTGAATGCACATGTCCAAATTAATTCATAAAAATGGACTGTTCTATGAATTCTCTTTAACCTTGTTTGTCCTTTCCTCTTTTGCATAACGCAAGGTGTTTTCTCACTCAGATTCCATCTGTCCCAGATTGCCTCGATCTTCCTTATGTGACTCAAATGTGACTGTTTTGAATGGATTCTAGTCAACATTGTTCTTTCATGATGTTCATCTGCCCAAAGCCAAAAACATTATGCTGTTGGAATGCTGTTATATCGCGTACTCGGAAAAACTATTTCCGCCAATAATTCACTGCTTTCCAGCAGTGTTAATAGGTCACCGAACACACCCATCATGCACTGCAGAATGAATGCACATAATATGATCAGACGCTCACACAAGCTTTGATTCCTTGCATTATTTATCAGCGTGATCCTCCTTGAGCCGACAGTTAGTATCACTACAGAGTCAGTTGTATCATGCTCACACACACAGAGTGCAGAGAGAAGTGGGAATAGGGCCAGCTCTGTTAGACCAGTGCTAATGACTGTGACTCACAGTACAAATGTCTTACCGCGTGTATGCGATGGTTTTTGGAGAAGCGGGGCCAAATGTCTCAGCATGCTTACAGGGAACCGACCCAAAGACCAACAGTATATAAAACAGTTTTGAAAGGGTCTTAATAGTTGCCAAATATCATGTTTGCATGCTCTTGGTAATATTTGAGTTTTTTTCTTTTTGATTAAGAAATGGTCAAATGTGCTTTTTTTTTCTGGTTGACGTATGCAAAATGTTATTTATTTTACCAAAATAAAAGGGATCATATAAAATACATGTTATTTTTTATTTAGTACTGACCTGAATAAGATATTTCACATAAAATAAGTTTACATATAGTTTACACAAAAGAAAACAATAGTTGATATGATAATAGTTGAATGATCCACACCTGTTTTTATTTTTTATTTTTGTTTAGTGATAATTGTGTTGGGAATCGTGAGTCCCTTGTTCATCCTGAACAGTTAAACTGCCTACTGTTCTTCAGACAAATCTTTCAGGTTTTTCAGCATTTTTGTGTATTTGAACCCTGTCCAACAATGACTGTTTGATTTTGAGATCCATTTTCTCAAACTGAGGACAACTGAGGGAATATGCAACTATTACAGAAGGTTCAAACGCTCACTGATGCTCCAGAAGGAAACACAATGCTTAAAAGCTGAGGGGTGAAAACTTTTGAACAGAATGAAGATGTGTACATTTATTTTAATTTTTCTGTAAATAACATATTTTTTTCATTTAGTACTGCCCTTCAGAAGATTTATAGAAGACTGATGCATCAGTGAGCATTTGGACCTTCTGTAATAGTTGCATACAAGTCTCTCAGTTGTCCTCAGTGTGAAAAGATGGATTTCAAAATCATACAGTCAATCATACAGTTGTTGGAAAAGGGTTGAAATGCACAGAAATGCTGAAAAACCAAAGAATTTGTGGGACCTGAAGGATTTTTCTGAAGAACAGCAGGCAGTTTAACTGTTCAGGACAAACAAGGGACTCATGAACAACTATCACTAAACAAAAAAAACAAAAAAACACAGCTGTGGATCATTCAGGTAACAACACAGTATTAAGAATCAAATGTATGTAAACTTTTGAACAGGGTCATTGTTATAAATTCAGCTATATAGTCTTTTATGTGAAATATCTTATTCAGGTCAATACTAAATAAAAAACAACTTGCATTTTGTATGATCCCTCTTATTTTAAGTAATTAACATTTCACAGATTCTGCAAGGACCTTAATTCAGTAACTAATTGATTTCTTACTCTCTTTCATTTCCAGTCACTCTCATTCTCCTGGTTCGATGGCAGCCGTTGTGAGGAATTCTGATTGGTCATGCGGGCGCTGCACCTTTCTTAACTCCAGCGGCTCTATGCGCTGCTCTATTTGTGAAGCTCCTCGGCAGAAGCCAGATTTGAACCATATTTTGCGCCTCAGCAGCGCCGAGGAACCTCGCTGGTCCTGCCCACGCTGCACCCTAACAAATCACCATGGATTAGGCTCGTGTTCTGTGTGCGGAGCAGCTCCGGTTATGCCCAACGGACCCCTCCCACCCAAGCAGCCCCCGCCCACTCCAGTAGAGCCCGCCTCCAGCCCTGAAGCCAAAGGTCAGGTAGCCAATGGGGAGTCCCGGTGCGCCGAACCCAACGGGGAGGTGTCTATGGGAGGGGAGGGGTCAGCAGAGTGGGCGTGTCCTCGATGTACTTTAGTGAATACTCCGGTGGCGTTATCGTGCTCGGCGTGCGGCGGTCCGAGGAAACTCTCTTTACCGAAAATCCCTCCGGAAGCGCTAGTGGTTCCAGAAGTGCGCACACCCGTGGCAGGGTTTCCCACGCAAACGGCGGGAGCGTCCGCACCGCTTCTCATTGATCTAACTGAAGATTCTCCACCCCAAGCACCTTCTGAAACCCCGTCTCCACCCCCCGTCCCGTTTCTGCCTCCTTCCCTGTCCTCACTTCAGAATAACCCCGTGCCTCGCAGCAGAAGGGAAGTCCCACCCCCTGGGCGCCCTCCAAACCCTGCTCCCTCGCCAACATCGCCCTCAACCGGCCCGCCTACCAAATCCAAGCCCCTCCCGCCATCAGACAACTACCCAATCAAGCGCCTAAGTGTGCTGGAGGAGGAGGAGCCTAACAACCCCGCCCCTCCAGTCACGTCTCCGCCCTCTTGGAAGTGCCCCGGATGCTCCGCCCCCACAGCTCCTCCCTCGTCATCCGCCGGCCGCTGCGACGCATGTCGAGGGTCGAGGCCAGGCTCGGGCGCCGACGTCATCGACGTACTAGGAGAGTCGGTACGCTTCACGCCGGCGTCGCCGTCCAGTCCAGACTTCAGCTCGTGGGCGTGTTCTAAATGTACGTTGCGCAACCCGACGGGTACGGGCCACTGCACGGCCTGCGGATCGTCCAAACTGCACGGTTTCTCTGAGCCGTCCAGTTGCTCGTCGTGTTCTCGGAAACAACCGCACTCCCACACGCGTGCCTTTACTTCCGCTTCCGCTTCCTCTTCCTCCGTCGCGTCCCCGTCGGCGCTGGACAAGAGCGCCTGTCAGTGGACGTGTCCTGCCTGCACGCTGTTGAACGAAGTCAGGATTAAGCATTGCGCGGCGTGTCACACTCCGCAGCAGTACGTGAATCAGCGGAAGATCGGGAAGCCGCTCAAACGCCGGGAGAGCATGCATGTGGAGGCCCGCAGACGCACGGATGAGGGAGAGGCTAAGGAATTGTGGGAAAATATCGTCAGCTTCTGTAGAGAGGTAAGACACTGTCAGTTTGTTTTTATTCATTGGGCTATAGGGTTATTTTAGAGTTTAATAAAAATTATTCATATATAATTTTTACTCGGGTTCATTTAAAAAAAAACATGCTTTAATTATTTTAACATTACTTTTACTGTATTTTAAATGATATACACTACCAGTCAAAAGGTGTTGTTTTTTTAAAGATTTTTAATGGTTTTTAAAGAAGTCTGCGTTTATTTGATCCAAAGTAAAAATAAAAACTATTTATTTATTATTTAAAATATCTCTTTTCTATTTGAATATATTTTAAAAAGTAACTTATTCGTGTGATTTCAAAGCTGAATTTTCAGCATCATTATTCCAGTAATATTCTAATATTTTGATTTGCTGCTAAAAATACAGTTGTTAATATTATTATTATTATGTTAAAAAAACAGCTGAGTCGATTTTTTTTTTTTTTCAGGTTTCTTTGATGAATAGAAAGTTCAGAAGAGACATAGAAATCTTTTGTAACATTATAAATGTCTTTATCATCACTTTTGATCGATTTAAAGCATCCTTGCTAAATAAAAGTATTAATTTCTATAATTTCTCCCCCCCCCCCCTTAAAAAAAAATATTGACTCCAAGCTTTTGCATGGTATAGTGTATAATGTTACAAAAGCTTTTATTTCATATAAATGCTGATCTTTGGATCTTTCTGTTCATCAAAGAAAAAAAAACTAAAAAACATTCTAAAAAATGTACTCCACTGTTTTAAATATTGATGATTAGGGATGCTCATATTGACCGTTTAACCGTTAACCGACAGTAAGAATTTTAACCGATTATTACTATCAGTTAAACGGTTTAAAAGGGTTTTTTTCTATTCTTTTTTTTTTTACGTTTGCTGCATGGTGAAAGAAATAATGCTATTTGTAAGTTATCTGTTTACTCACGCGCGCTTGTCGACACGTGCAGTGTGGCTGTACAGACATATTTCGCTTCACCTTTACTTAGTAAACAGATGTATTATATGCAACTCAATGGCAAGTGGCGTTATTGGGTTATTAGAGAGTGAATCCGTGAGTGAATGTATTCAAATTCTGAATGAATTATAGTCTAGAAAGTGCGCAATAGGCGCTCCCGTTACAATCACTGGAAAGCTATCACTCATCCTAGAGTAGTTCATCGCAATCTCATAAAGTTATTAAAAAGTAATAAAATAACCTTTACACTGCACAATTAATCTCTTATTTATATAATGCCAACACTGTCTTTGTTTTAATAAGAGAGTTCGCGAAAGTGTAGAAATCAGCAAAACTGAAACCGGCACTTTGGTTGGTGAGTGGATTGTAACATAGCCTCCTCTGATTGGCCACAGTGATAATCGAATCAACATACATGTCTGTGATTGGCTATTACTGAACGCTGTAAAACACGCGCTTCTCCACACGCATATGACAATGGATGGAAGTCCCGAACCACAAATTGAAAGGGTTTTTGTGATGGTGTTTTGTTCGCGGATCTAAGAGTTAACAGGCAGCGGTCCTGCATATCCGTACAGCATGTGGACATGTTAAAAACTAGGCTCACTGAGGTATTGGCTGGCCTGCTATATATTTTTATGTCCGACGAGAAGAATAAGACCGGTACAGTTCTTCAAAGTGCCTAAAAGGATTCAGTGTGTTTTAGTTTTGTCATCTTAATTAGGTAGGTATTTAATTTATACATATTTAGTGTAGGCCTATTTATATTATTCTTTTTTTTCATTCAGATTTTCTCTGTTCTCAGAACCGCTGCTGATGCGTGATAATTTAAGTATATGTCAATACAGTTTTTGTTGTTGCTCTGTATGCTGCTGTTTGCACGTTAAAATAAAACATTTGCTTGTATTTTTAATGTATCATCACAGATACTCGTGCATTCTATTTTTATTTTAAACTAATTTATTATTCTAATTTTATCAGTTAACGGTTAATGTTCGGATAACGAGCAGCGGTTGTCGGTCAGGAAAATTAACCGAAATGAGCATCCCTATTGATGATGATAATAATAATAATAATAATAATAATAAAAAATCTTGAATAGCAAATCAGAATATTAGAATGATTTCTGAAGGATCATGTGACACTGAAGACCGGAGTAATAATGCGGAAAATTAAGCTTTGATCACAGGAATAAATTACATTTAAAAAAATATTCAAATAGAAAACAGTCATTTTAAATAGTAAAAATATTTCAAAGTTTTACCATTTTTGCTTTGTATCAAATAAATGCAGGCTTGATGTGAATATACTGTAAAATGTAATTTATTCCTGTGATTGACTCCAGTCTTCAGTGTCACATGATCCTTCAGAAATCATTCTAATATCCTGATTTGCTCAGGAACTAATTTCTAGACCTTATCCAGCACAATAAATGTGCTTAATTATTAATGAAGCATCTGTTTTTAATATCAGTTTAAATATCAGTAATCAATACATCAGTGCATCTCTAGTGTTCTCAGTTGTAGTGTTCGCAGTATACTGCAATATGTATCTCTTTATTACACACTTGACCCGCCGTAATACTAATGTTCCATTATCTAAACATCCTGCTACTCTATTCTGTTGACATTTCATTGGTATCAAACCACAGCTCTGTTTTTGCTGCTGAGCCAGTATCAAAAACACACAGCGCATAAAAACAGCAGCGTCCCTCGTATCTCCTAAATATTTGATATATTTCTGACCTTCTTCGAGGGGGAAAATGCTCAGACTTTGTGTTTTAGCAGCAGTTGTTCAGCTCGCGTTGTTCCTTTTTAGATAAAAGAGGCGTTTAAGGAGCGTCCCGCGGAAGTAAGCGGCCCTGTGCTCTTGTGAGTCGAGTGTGTAAGGATTCACTGCCGACGGGGCTGAATGCAAATTCTCAAGTTCTTCTTGATCTTGATCTTTTTCCATATTCAATAATAGGACACATCAGAACACAGAAGTGTTTAGGCATTTTATCATTTACGCTTGAAACTGCTCTAAACAGAGTACTTTATCTTTAAAACTGAACAACTTTCTTAATTCTGGGACTCTGGAACTTTGAAAGTTTTTGATATCTCTAACGTCATATCTCTCGTAAATTTTTATATTTTACCCTTGAGATTGGTAATCAAATCAGATTAACCTTTGTTTTCTTCTTGTGCAAACCAAAGGTTGAAATCAAGACAAGCCATAGTTTGATGTCAATGAGAGCTTATCATCTGTATGTTAATAATTACTTGTTAGTATCATATTAGTGGCTAAATATATTTGTCTAGTTAATGATGTTTACAGTAGCTTAAACCATGATAAACCTAGTCTAGATGCTTTGAATAAAATGCATGTGAATGTGCATATTAAACATATTATATTTGAAAACTAAAACAACTAAAAAATTATTTACACAAAAAAATTCTATTCAAATTTATACTCATTTTCTATTAAATAATGGCAAATGAGATCTAAAATTAATTATTTGTGTATTATATACAGGGTTGGTAAAGAGTAGCTAGGCATTAAAAATTGGTCATACAAATTTATTGAAACAATAATTATTATTATTATTATAATTATTTATACTACAAGTTGTATAGCCATTAAAATTGCCTAGTTACTTTTCACCCACTTGTATAATATTGATTGAAGTGGAGATAACTACATACATTTGAAAAAAAATTAATAATAATATTTTTTAATTTATTAAATCTTTAATAATAGCATAAGAGATCTACGTGAAATAAAATATTATGACATATTTATTTTTTTAAATGTAGTTAATTTTCCATTATATGCATATTATGTAATGATAACAAATGAGATCTACATAAATATAAAAAACAAATATAATACTTATTTTACATTCTATTCATAAAAAATATTTAACATTTTAACATTAATATTTAACATTTATATTTTAAAAATGAATTGTTTCACACCGTATTTCACATCATATTAAATTGTTAGCTATTTTATAATACACGTTACTTATAATTAATTGTTATATACACAATATTTAGAAATGGCAAATGACGTCTACATTAATAAAAAATAAATTAACAAATTATTTCACACTGTTTTTACTGAAAATATTATTTTAAATATCAAATAATTTTTAGCTAATTTCATGTTCTACATATTATTTAATGATTAAAAACAATAATTTAAAAATATTTAAAACTAATTACCTATTTAATCACAGTCATTTAAAAATATGATATTGAAAGTAGTTCATTTTATTTTGTATGCATACTATTTAATAATGACATGAGATCGACATAAAAAATAAATTAACAAATTTCATTGTAATGAAAATATTATTTTGGCAAAATATAAAAAATTTTAAATATTAGAAAATATTAAAAATGGCAAATGACATTTGCATTAATAAAAAATAAATTAAATTATTTCACACCGTTTTTACTGAAAATATTATTTTAAATATTAAAAATTTCAAATTTAGCTAATTTTATGTTTTATGCATATTATTAAATGATTAATAACAATAATTAAAAATTATTTAAAACTAATTAGCTATTTAATTTACATCACAGTGATTTAAAAATATGATATTAAAAGTAGTTGATTTTATTTTATATGCATATTATTTAATAATGGCAAATGAGATCTACATAAAAAAAAATTAACAATTTCATATTGTATTTATTGAAAATATTATTTTGGCAAAATATTCAAAATTATAAATATTAGAAAATATAAAAAATTTAATAAAAACATTTAATAAAAAATTAAAGTATTTCACACCATTTTTACTAGCTAATTTTATGTTCTACACATTATTTAATGATTAAAATGATTTAAAACTAATTACTGAAACTAGTTCACATCACAGTCATTAACAATATAATATTAAAAGTAGTTATTTTATATAATATACATTTATTCATGGGAAATGAGATGACAGACTTCTATAATTATTTTACATCATATTTTATTATATAAATATATAATATAATTTTATTTAAAAGAATTAAAACAACACAAATTCTAATTAAAAAATAAATTAAAATTGTAATAAAATTATTTTTAGAAATTAAATTATTATTTTACATCATAATAGTTTAAATTTATATTAAATGCATATTATTTAACGATGGCAAATGAGATCAACATAAATTAAAAAAAAAAAATTAAAAACTTACTTTACAGTTGTGCAGTCAAACACCTCTTAAAAGACTGTGATTGTACAAACCAAAGGTTGAAATCAACAATATGATCGCAAAGAGCTTACAATCTTATTACCTGTCAATAATATCTAGTTAGTATCATCTCAGGGGTTAAATACATTCTCAAAGTCTCAAATGCTTCTCCAGTGACCTCTGTTCTCTAGTTTCCAGACTACATGCCTTATTTCCGCAAGAGGGTCGATGCAACATGAAATGAATCCTCAGGTTTTCTCTAAAATGAAGGACATTGTTTTGCTTTTTGTTGCATGTTGCATGACTAGATGGTCCTTCAGTGTTTTTGGGGCACATCAGGATGCATTAGTGTTTACACTGTAATGCGTCCCTGAAGGTGCTCTGATCTGAGAGCATTTAAGCCTGTTTACTTGTGATCATATGAACCAGGATGAATGATATTTTCAGGTCTAAGCACAGCTGTTTGACCCAGATGTTCTCACTTTAGATTAGTTGCATAATGAAAGATGATGCATCACAAACTAAGTTTAGAACCTGTCTATTCAAAGATGTATTTTTCTGCACGTCGTGTATTCAAATACTTTTTGCAAATGGGATTTTCAGACATCTCAAACCTACAGTGGCACTTCTACGTCTGCACACGTTTTCCCAGTAAATCCTCTGATCTGCGTCCGTCTGCGTTTGCAACCTGGGAGACGTATTTTTAGAAACGGCAATTAAACGGCTCCCCAGAGTCAAAATGACCCCTATTTCTCCGGCATACACGTGTTTTCTGCAAGAGAAAAAAATCAGGTGCGGTGAGAGCTGCTGCTGCCCGTGAGAATATACGTTTGGCGCTTTATTGTTCCAGCAGAATATATGCTGCAGTTTTGCTCCAGAAGCTTCTGGACTGGTTATTGCAGTTTTACGTTTCCTTATATGATGCACAACATGTCAACAGTATAAAGATTTTCACACTAACAGCGTGAGTAGTGACAAAGTGAACAGAAAGTGATGTTTTAGGGTGAAAGTTTGTGTAGTTTTTAGATGAATTGGATGAGAATGCACAATTGCTTCCTGTTTGTTAATATTTAATGATGACAAATGAGATCTTCATACATTTATTTTTAATCTTATATTTAATATTATATTATGCACATATTATTTATTTATTTATTTTATTATTTATTTTTTAAATTTAGTAATAGCATTTACGTGAAATAAAACATTTTCGTAACATTATACACTATACCATTTAAAAGGTTGTAGTCAGTATTTTTTTTTGGGGGGGGGTGGGGGGAAATTATATAAATTAATACTTTTATTTAGCAAGGATGCTTTAAATTGGTCAAAAGTGATGATAAAGACATTTATAATGTTACAAAAGATTACTATTTCAGATAAATGCTGTTCTTCTGAACTTTCCATTCATCAACAACATAAAAAAATTTACTCAGCTGTTTTCAACAATAATAATAATAATAATAAATGTTTTTTGAGCAGCAAATCTGAATATTAGAATGATTTCTGAAGGATCATGTGACTGGAGTAATGATGCTCAAAATTCAGCTTTGAAATCACAAGAATAAATTACATTTTAAAATATATTTAAATAGAAAGCAGTTGTTTTAAATATATATTTTTTAATTGTGTTTTTCCTGTACTTTGGATCAAATAAATGCAGGCTTAGTGAGCAGAAGAGACTTCTTTAAAAAACATTAAAAATCTTACTGTTCAGAAACTTTTGACTGGTAGTTTATATATATATATATATAAAACTACTTTATTATTATTATTATTGTTATTATTTTTAATATAGTAATATTTAAGTTAGTAATATATATTGCAAATAAGATCTATTTTTGAACCTATTTATTAAAAATATAGTAAAATTGTACATTTAATCTAATCAATAAATAATTAATTCATCTATATAAATTAAGATGGAAAATTAGGTCTTCATAAATTAAAATATTACATGATATTTAATTAAAATATTGTATAAGACTGTAGTTAATTTTTACATTATATACATGTTTAGTGGTGATAAATGCTATCTATATAAATGTAAAAAAAGCAAATGAAATACTTATTTTATTTAGTATTTATTTAATATTAACCAAAAATATATATTAAAATTGAATTTAATTATTTTTTATAAAATAACACATACCAAAATAACTACAACTGAAATAAAATTTTATAAAAACTATAAATGCATATTTAAAAATATAAAGAATAAAAATGTCCAAAAAATCTATAATTAATTCATCTATATAAATTAAAATGGAAAATTAGGTCTACATAAATAAAAATAATGCATGATATTTTCTAAAAATATTGCATAAGACTAGTTAATTTTAGATTATACACGTTTAGTGGTGACACATGCTATTTATATAAATTAAAAAAACTAATACTTATTTTATGCTGTATTTATTACAGTGTTTTATTAAAATTGTAATTTGAGCTCTACATACTTTAATAGATAATAGTTAAATAATAATAAGACTTTTAAAACATGCTTATTATTTAATAATGGCAAATACTGGTTTATTTGTGTGCGATTATCTTCCTAAATACAATTCTTGTGTTTCTTGTAGAATGCAGTGAACTTCGTGGATGACAGTTTCCCTCCCGGTCCGCGTTCGGTCGGGTTTCCCGAGAATGACAGCGTCCAGCAGCGAATCAAAAAGTGGCTCCGCCCTCATGAGATAAACTGCAATAACTTTAAGGATCGTGGTGTGAAGTGGTCCGTGTTTAGGACGCCCCGCCCCTCGGATATACTGCAAGGCCTTCTGGGAAACTGCTGGTAAGAGAAACGTGTTTCTAGTTTACTGCATACAGCTATATATATATATAGTGTATACTATATAGTACTAAATAAAAAAAATATGTGAAACAATATGTATTATGCACAGTGTTAGGGGTAATGCATTACAAGTAATACAAGTTATGTAATCAGATTACTTTTTCAAGAAACTAGTAGGGCTTTCACAGTTGCCGAAAATACAACTTTTAAAGTTTTTGTTGTTATAAGTAAGCAAGCCCAGTTCAGGTTACAAAATGTGGGGCAAAAGTAACATTTTAGTGCTTTACTGTTCTCAAAAAAAGTAACCAAGTCATGCAATTAGTTACTTTTTATGGATTACCGCAATATTTTAATGCATTACTCTTAAAGGAGTAGTTCACTTCCAGAACAAAAAT
Source organism: Garra rufa (assembly GCF_049309525.1). NCBI lineage: Eukaryota > Metazoa > Chordata > Actinopteri > Cypriniformes > Cyprinidae > Garra > Garra rufa. Next base: position 36,245,549 of record NC_133384.1, read on the forward strand.
TCAAAGATAATGTACTCACCCCCTTGTCATCCAGGATGTTGGTCTGTTATAAAAAAAGGGTTTTTTTTAAGGAAAAAAAATCTGAATTTCTCCCCATATAATGGGCTTCTATGGTGCCCCTGAGTTTGAACTTCCAAAATGAAGTTTAAATGCAGCTTCAAAAGGCTCTAAACAATCCCAGCTGAGGAAGAAGTGTTATTTTCTACAAAAAAAAAAATAAATAGTTATATTCTTTTTGAACTCAAACCCTGGTCTTGTCTAGCTCTGTGTGAATGACAGTTAGGGTATGTTGAAAGACTCCAACTTAAAAATCATCCTAGATCGCTGCAGTAGTACTGACCCAGTGTTTACAAATGGAACATGCAAAGAAGTTAATGTCTTTCTTTCTTCAGTCGTAAAGAAATTATGGTTTTTGAGGAAAACATTTCAGGATTTTTCTCCATATAGTGGACTTCTATGGTGCCCACAAGTTTAAACTTCCAAAATGCAGTTTAAATGCAGCTTCAAAGGATCCCAGCCAAGAAAGAAGTGTTATTTTCTAAAAAAAATTAGAAGTTATATTCTTTTTGAACTCAAATGCTGGTCTTGTCTAGCTCTGTGTGAACTCTGTGTATTCCAGTTCATGACAGTTAGGGTATGTTGAAAAACTCCCATCTCATTTTCTCCTCCACCTTAAAAATCATCCTAAGTCACTGCAGTAGTACTGACCCAGTGTTTACAAACTGAACACGCAAGGAAGTTAATGTCTTTCTTTCTTCAGTCGTAAAGAAATTATGGTTTTTGAGGAAAACATTTCAGGATTTTTCTCCATAAAGTGGACTTCTATGGTGACCACAAGTTTAAACTTCCAAAATGCAGTTTAAACGCAGCTTCAGAGAGCTCTAAATGATCCCAGCTGAGGAGGAAGTGTCCTATCTAGCGAAATGATCAGCCTTTTTTTTTTTTTTTTTTTTTACAATTTATATACTTTTTAACCTCAAACGGTCATCTTATCTAGCTCTGTGTATTCTGGGTTCATTACAATTAGGATATGTCGAAAAAATCGCATTTTCTCCTCCAATGTCAAAATCGTTCTACATCGCTGTTTTACCTTGTTTTGTAAAGGGCGTTTGACCTTCTTTGCATGTTAACTTTGAGATGTAGGATGATTTTTAAGTTGGAGGAGAAAATGAGATGGGAGTTTTTTGACATACCCTAACTGTCTTGAACTGGAGTACACAGAGCTAGATGAGCGTTTGAGGTTAAAAAGTATATAAACTGAAACCCTTCTTCATCTGCTGGGATCATTTAGAGCCCTTTGAAGCTGCATTTAAACTGCATTTTGGAAGCTCAAACTCGGGGGCACCATAGAAATCCACTATATGGAGAGAAATCCTGAAACGTTTTCCTTTACGACTGAAGAAAGAAAAGCAAGAACATCTTGGATGACAAGGGGGTGAGTACATTATCTGTAAATTTTTGTTCTGAAGTGAACTACTTCTTTAAAAGTAACTTTCCTCAACACTCAATTTTTTTGTCACATGACCTTGAGTGGAGTCCGGTTTAGCCGCACAAAACCATTTCATCCCCAATTTAGTTGAGTGATGTAGGAGTGAAATGTTTAGTGTGTCGCTCTTATCAAACCACACACGCTCTGATGTGCTTCGCAGGTTTTTAAGTGCTCTGGCTGTCCTAGCAGAGCGACCCGAGCTGGTGGAGCGTGTGATGATCACCAGAACCATATGTCAGGAGGGAGCGTATCAGGTGCGGCTCTGTAAGGACGGGACGTGGACGACGGTTCTGGTGGATGACATGCTGCCCTGCGACGAATACGGATTCCTGCTCTTCTCACAGGTTTGTGTTGCTGTGCTTGAGTTTGCTGTGTTTGTTAGGACTGATTTAAATATATATTAAATATATATTTAAATTGTCATTCATTTTATATTATATACATGTTATGTAATAATTGCTAATAAATTCTACATAATTCTACATAAGTTCCACTTAATGTTTATGAACAGTAAGGTTTTTTTAAAGTAGTCTCTTCTGCTCACCAAGCTTGTATTTATTTGATCCAAAGTACAGCAAAAACAGTAAAATTGTGAAATATTTTTACTATTTAAAAAAACTCTTTTCTATTTGACTATATTTTAAAATGTAATTTATCCATGTGATCAAAGCTTAATTTTCAGCATCCTTACTCCAGTCTTCAGTGTCACATTAGCCTTCAGAAATTAGTCTAATATGCTGATTTGCTGCTGAAAACAGCTTTTTACCTACTAAACAATATGTAGTGTAGTGATAAACAAGTTAATTGTAAAAGTATTTTGTAATAATAATTATTAATCATTATTTAGTATGCAGATATTTTTAAAAAAGTGTTTTAAATGTATTATTTAATTAAAAAAATTAATTATATATATAAGTGATAAGTTAATTGTAAAATTATTTTGTAATTTTTACTAATAATTGTGTATACTGTATATTCTGTTAATTAATTCACTTTTAATTAATTTAACTGATTCATTTTTTATATGTATGTATGTATGTATATATATATATATATATATATATATATAATATTTATATTTATTATATAAAATGAATCAGTTAAGAAATTAATAAACAGAAAATAAATCTAAAATAAATAAACAATAGAAAAAAAGAATGTTTGAATTTTGAAAAAGTATTTTGAATTATATGTGCTTTAAAGTTATTTGTACATTGTATTTATATAACAGGGTATATATGTATTTTAATTGAAATCATTAAAAAAAACCTTAATGTAAAACTTTAACTGAAATAAGTGCACATTTTTACCTACTAAACAATATGTACTGTAGCGATAAATTATAAAAATAAGTTAATTAATAAAATAATAATACTGTAATAAAAATGATTAATAATAATTATGTATGCAATTATTAATTATTACTATGTATGCAAATATTTTAGACAATTTTCTGGAAAATATTTAAAAAGTTAGTAAAAGTATTATATAGTGAAAAAGTGTTTTAAACTGTGTAAAGATTTTAATATTTCAATTATTTTTTATTATTATTAAATGTTATTATCATTATTATTGCTACATATAACATATATTTTATTAAATAGGTTTTATGTACTGTTATTAGCACTAAATTATTATGATTAAATATATTGAACATAAATATATTAAAACAGTTTTCAAATATTTATGCAATATATGCAATACTTAATTGTAAAAACAATTTTTCTACTACCAACATTACATCCCAGTTTTCTTCTTTACTTCCTGCTAATGGCTAGTATTAATGTTTTAATCTGTTTTTCTGTTTATCTCTTTGACAGGCTCAGCGGAGGCAGCTGTGGGTGGCGCTGATAGAAAAGGCTCTGGCGAAGCTGCACGGCTCGTATTTTGCTCTGCAGGCCGGTCGTGCCATCGAGGGTTTAGCGACGCTCACTGGCGCCCCCTGTGAAAGTCTGATGCTGCAGGTCAGCTCGACCAACCCACGGGAAGAGCCCATCGACACGGACCTCATATGGGCCAAAATGCTGAGCTCCAAAGAGGCGGGGTACGACCGACACACACACTTCCGATTATTAGAC
>NC_133384.1:36253871-36329411 GCF_049309525.1 Garra rufa
TCTTTACGACTGAAGAAAGAAAGACATGAGCATCTTGGATGACTAAATGGGGATGAGTAAATTATCTGTAAATTTTTGTTCTGGAAGTAAACTTCTCCTTTAATTACAATAAACACACTCTGGAGAGTAAGCAGCAATTGTTTGGGATGAGATTGAGAAGCATGTGTGTGTTTTTTGCAGTGTCCAGCCCCACCAATGCTCGCAGACCCAGTCAGGATTTCCCAGGGTACATCTTGGCCATCTACAGCTCCAGACAGGTGATGGTGGAGCAGGTGGAGGCCACGTCCACCACACTCGCCGATGCCATCATCCTGCTGACAGAGAACAGGGGAGAGAGACATGAGGTACCCGAAACGTATAGGGGTCAAAGACGTCCACATCGAAAGAAATTTACAAAAAAAGTAATTTTATGTCCATAGAAAGCAGATTAAATGTAAGTAAGGTTGTCTACTTTTAAGTTTTACGTTTTGGAGAATAAAATGTAAAAAATTTGTTGAAATAATGTTACATTGTCATTCAGTGTAACGCAATGTTTATGTAAAAATTCAAATGCCATGCTTATTCTGACTGTGCATATTAAAATATATAAAATAATAGAGCATATTAAATTTTATTGTCTTTTAAATGAGTACAAAATTATTACTGACAAATGAGCAAAACCTAAGATTGTGTCAAATTTTCTAAATGTAGAATCGTATATAGAAAAAGTACAACTAATTAGTGTTTGGGGTGAAAGTCATTTGTCTTTTTAATAGTTTAATATTTTAATAGTAATAGTATTTTTATAGTTTTTTAATTTCTATAATGTATTATTATTATTCAATATATTAGTATATTATAGAAATATTACATTAATAATCTTTTTTGTGTTATGTTGATTTATATATGTGTGATACAATTAATACATTAAATAATAAATATAAAATATTACATATATATATATATATATATATATATATATATATATATATATGTAATATTTTATATTTATTAATTATATATGCATTGATCGTTTTGTGTGTGTGTGTGTGTGTGTGTGTGTGTGTATGTATATGTATGTATATATATATATATATATATATATATATATATATATATATATATATATATATATATATATGAATGAATGATGTTTTTACAATTAATTAATTATCATTTTTGTTTTATGTACATTTTGAATATATTATATATATATATTTATAAATATGCATGTTTATCTATATATGCGTGTTTATGCATATTTATTTTATATATATGTGTGTGTGTGTCTAACAAAGTATTTGTGATCAATACTATAAATAATTATAGAAAAATTACAGAATATATATATATATATATATATATATATATATGTGTGTGTGTATATATGTGTGTGTGACCCTGGACCACAAAACCAGTCTTAAGTCGCTGGGGTATATTTGTAGCAATAGCCAAAAATACATTGTATGGGTCAAAATTATTGATTTTTCTTTTATGCCAAAAATCATTAGGAAATTAAGTAAAGATCATGTTCCATGAAGATTTTTTTGTAAAATTCTTACTATAAATATATCAAAATGTAATTTTTGATTAGTAAAATGCATTGTTAAGAACCTAATTTGGTCAACTTTAAAGGTGATTTTCTCAGTATTTAGATTATTTTTTTTTTTGCACCCTCAGATTTCAGATTTTCAAATAGTTGTATCTCGGCCAAATATTGTCTCTATTCCTAATAGAAAGCTTATTTATTGAGCTTTCATATGATGTATACATCTCTGTTTTGTAAAATGTATCCTTATGACTGGTTTTGTGGTCCAGGGTCACATATATATCTCTCATCTATTTATCTACAGTAGTCAACATTTGAAGTGGATCAAAAAAAAGTTGTCCTAAGATATTGAAAGGTTTTGCTCCACTTCAAATGTTGACTAGTAAACACACACATACACATATATGCATATTTTTACTAATAGTAATGATGAATAGCAGGGCGATGTGTAATGCGGTGTTTTGTTGATCTTGTGTGTTTGTCAGGGTCGGGAAGGAATGACATGTTACTACCTGACTCACGGGTGGGCGGGGCTCATCGTCGTCGTGGAGAACCGTCACCCGAAGTACTACCTCCATGTGTCATGTGACTGTACTGACAGCTTCAACGTGGTGTCCACACGCGGCAGCCTGAAAACCATCGACAGCGTACCGCCCCTGCACAGGTAAACACACCTTCACTTCCCCTTCCTGAACCTTTGATTCCCGCTCGAGGGTTTGCGTGTCTCACAGCGGCGGGAATAAAAGCCGAAGTTGCTCCGGCTCCAGATGGAAGCCTGCAGGTGTTATTGTGAACGTTAGGCCTGTTAGTTCCTGAAGGGTTTATTTAAGGTTTGTTCACACCGAGAGCCACATGACAATTTCACCTCTGAAGTATTCAGAGCTGAATCACACTCCACTCAATCATATGGTTTATTAACCCTTACGCTGCTGCTTCTACAAACACAATTTTTCTTTAAAAAAAGGATGAAAACTAATAATACTTTAAATGAGTAATAAACCAGATTAGTTATTTATTTATATGATTTATCAAAATGAGTGTATTTATTTATTTATTTATTTTTAAATAGTGTAAATAAGTTGTCTAGCATAAATCGTTTTAATAAATATAAATGTAGTTATTTTAATATAAATTTTAATTTGTAAAAACAAACTTTTTGGTTACTTTTTAACATTTTATATGTGTGTGTGTGTGTGTGTGTGTGTGTGTGTGTGTGTGTGTGTGTGTGTGTGTGTGTGTGTGTGTGTGTGTGTATTGTTGTTTATTTCTTTACTCAGTCATAATTTTTTGTATATATCTCCAACTTTAAATATAAGTTTATGATATACAGTAGATTTCTCTCAAAGCATCCACCATAAACTGTTTATAAAAAAGAAAATAATGTCTGTTTTAGGACCATTATTATTAATTATTACTCATTTACAAGCTTTATCAACCCTTACAGTGCTGTTTTAATAAGCACAATTCATATTTAAAAAAAGATCATTAAAAATAATAATCACTAAAATAATTATTGAAAATATTTAAAACAAAAAAAAAACATTTTTTGTTATTTATCTAAAATGTAAATGTGTATAAAGTGTATAGCCATCTAGCATAAATAGTTTTAATAAATGTTTTTAAAAGACATTTTTTCTACATTTTATATACATCTTTTAAACATTTTTTTATATATGTTTGACTAACTTTCATCTAGCGTAAATAATTGTAATAAATATAAATGTATATATTTTCATATACATTTTAATTTGTGTGTATATATATATATATATATATATATATATATATATATATATATATATATATATATATATATATATATATATATATACAAATATTTCATATAAGATTGTATGTTTGACTAAATTATTTTGTTTTTATAATTTTAATTATTTTTCTAAATTCTTTTTTATACTCTCTTTCTCTCTCTCTCTCTCTCTCTCTATATATATATATATATATATATATATATATATATTCTATGTTTGTATACATTTTATATGAATGTGTATGTTTTGCTAAATTATTTTGTATAATTTTCTAAATTATTAAAATATAAATAAATTGAAATCATTTTTTAATACTTTGCGTTTATGATGTGTATTTCTTCCAAAGCATGCTCCATAAATTGTTTATAAAAAAGGAAAATAACACTTATTTTAGGACTATTGTTATTAATAATAATTAGTAGCAGTAGTAGTAGTAATTTTATATATGTATATCAGTGAGAGCATTGCAGTGCATTTTAGGATTGACTTGTGCAAAGAAAGTATGTTTGACTGTATTGTAATGTTGCTGCTCACCTTTTGGAAAGTCTTTATGCCTGTAACGCCTACAAAGTTGTTTACAGTGTGATGCATTAACAAACATGTTTTCTCCTGTCACGTGTTGCAGGCAGGTATTGGTGGTCCTGTCCCAGCTGGAGGGGAACGCTGGATTCTCCATCACACACAGACTGGCCCATAGGAAAGCAGCGCAGGCGTCTCTGGGCGACTGGACATCTAGTAAAGCCACACACTCGCCCCAGCTCACGCCAGACACTGACGGACTGCACAGACCGCGGCCACTTTGACACACGTTTACACACACACACACACACACGCATATAGACACACTGTCCTGTCATGAAACGACATCGATGAGTTCAGACCCATGATGAAGATGATAATGATGATGAATGCACACGCAGACACTGAGAGAGACTGGGTGGAACTACTGAGCCAATCACACGTCTGCTCGCTGAGCCAAGACCCGCCCACTGCAAACACACTCTCTCTGCGCAAGCACACGCGTGTCACCATGAGCTGCACTCACATCCCATCCTGGAGTCCTGTCATCTGACTTTACTTTATAGTCTCTTTACATGCATTCAGACGGACAATCTCACCAAAATATTTCACATGGCTCATTTCACCCACAATCAAATGAGGAAGAAAACTTTTAGAATGGCAGAATGAAGCCTGTTTTGGGAGCATTATTGTTGTTGTTACTACAATTTTAATTCAATTTTTTTCATGACAAGTAAGCACATTTTCTCTCCTGTTCCCTCCTCATTATATTATTATTATTGCCTTTATAATATTATTCTTCTTTCTCTCTCGGCTTACTCCCTTCTAATCAGGGGTCGCCACAGCGGAGTGATCCGCACAGCCGATTTGGCACACGTTTTACGCCGGATGCCCTTCCTGACGCAACCCAGTCCTGAGAGTGCACTAACTAGTGCAACCCCAGTACTGGGACATATTATTGCCTGTTTAATAATAATAATAATAATAATTATTATTATTATTATTTATTTTTATTTTTTAATCTTACAGTTTATTTTTTTTAGCGACAATTAAGCACATTTTCCCTCCTATTCATATTACTGTTCAACTCGTATTATTATTAATGCCATAATAATAATAATTGTAATAATAATGAAATGATTATTATCATTTTTATTATCATTATTATTATATTTTCAATATTTTTGGACCATTAAGAACATTGTCCTTCCAATTACCATAATAATAATAATAATAATAATAATAACAATAATAATAATCTTTTTTTTTTTTAAATCTTAGTTTATTTTTATGACAATTTAGCACATTTCCCCTCCCATTCATATCCAAATTAAAAATAATAATAATTGTAATAATAATGATAGCATTAATTATTATTCTTTTTATTATTATTATATTTTCAATTATATTTTTTCATGACAATTAAGCACATTTTCTCTCCTATTCCCTCCTTATTATATTATAATTAGTGTTATTATTATTGCCTTTATAATAATAATAATAATTATTATTATTAGTATTATTATAAAGGCAATAATAATTAATGCAATAATAATAATAATGATTATGATTATTATATTTTTTTATTATTATTATTATATTTTCAATTTTATTTTTGATGACATTTAAGCACATTTTTCATCCAATTTCCTCCTGACTATATTCAGAAGCCTAAATTTAATGGAAAATGTTTAATTGTCATGAAAACAAAAATTAAACTGTAAATTTACTACTACTACTACTACTACTACTACTATTAATAATAATAATAATAATAATTATTATTATTATTACAGTTATATTAGATTATTTTTCCCCTCAATTTTCCCTATAAATTCACATTACTGTATGGTATATGAACATTTGATTTCATTTTCATTTTCATTTTTACTTTTATAATTTTGATAATTTAGAATTATCGTCACTAGATTATTACATGAATACAATATTTTACTCTATTATATTAAAAGTAAAAAAAAAAATTAAGTTTTTTTTATTATTATTGAAACCACATTACAAGTACAACAAATGTTCAAATGTTATTATTAATGTTAATATTTTTAAAATGTAATTAGTACTTACCGGTAATTTAAATAGCAAATATCATTATTTTTCCATAATTTTTCTATAATGAAGTTTTGTTTTTTTGTGGGAACATTATTGTCATCTGAACTTGGGGCAAAAATGTGTGCAATTGTCACAATGCAGATGATCATAAAATCTTTTCTTTAATCTATGGGTGAAATGTGCCTAGATCTGGACATGTTTTGTGAGATTGAGCTTTAATGCCGTTCTGACAGCCAATCAGCATCCTGTTCTGTGATCACATGTTCTGAATAATTAGTAATGTTATGACAAATGGCGATACTTGATTTTAATGAAAGGCCACGTGTGGCAAATGAGAGGTTTGCGTGTTTGAATGCACATGTGGGAAGCATCTTTTTTAATTTATTTCTGTCGTGTTTTAGTAAAGAAGCACAAGAGAAGCTGCTGAATGAGAGCTGATCTGCAGAGACTCATGGGAATGTGATCAGCAGGTCCATCATGTGTGTTGGACTTTATTTGTGCACTGAGCGTCTGATGTGTGTGTTTTGTGTCGGTCAGTGTCTCCCTCTGTTGGTGTGTGTCGGTCTGATCATGTGACGTCACTCACACACACACACACACACACTTTCTGTCTTTCTTTTGTAAATTGTACAGCGCTGTTCCCCTCTGCACAATCCCGTCTCAAGTACTCGCTGTAATTATACAGATCTCTTGTCGGCCAGGAGTATAATATGTAGAATATTTTATTGATTCTTGGACAAAAAAAAAATGTATAAAAGTTTAAAATCTGTACGGTTCCTTTGCAATCTCAGGTTCTGTTGGACCAAATGACAAATAAAGTTTTTGTTTTGTTTCCTTTTTTTTTTTAAATCAAGAAACATGTGAGTTGCTGGCTTATTTTTATTTGTCACATTGTTTTTTCTCATCTTAAAGGTGTAGTGTGTCTTTTTGACAGCTTCTTCCATTGTTTCTTCCCATTCTCAGACACGACGTTCAAGCGAGTTGCCAGATTTAGGACACTCGACCAAAAACAAGTGCAGGTGACAAAAGGAAGCCTTACACAGAGTTGATTTATCTGCGTTTTAATATTTCTCTGCTTATAGAGCTTTTATCTCTGAGCCAGTTTGTTTGCTGCCTTCAATGGCTTCAATACGCTGTATTTTCCACTAACTGGTGTTGAAATACTATTGGTTAAACTGGCAGTGGGTGGAAACATTTTTTCCCAAAAATTTTATAAATTTGGGAAGATTCGATAGATGCAAAGTTCACTTTAGAAGCCTGTTTCTGCCATTGATTTTTTTTTTTTTTTTTTTTTTAAAGGTGCTTGCGACTTTTTGTCTCACAATTCTGACTTTTTTTTCTCTGAATTGTGAGATATAAACTTGCAATTGCAAGTTATAAAGTCAAAAATGCGAGATATAGTCAGAATTCTGACTTGTGATAAACTCACAATTGCAAGACATAACCTGCAATTGTGACTTTTTTTCTTGCAATTGCAAGTTTATATCTCAATTCTGACTTTTTTCTAGCAATTGTGACTTTTTTCTAAGAATTGTGAGATTTAAAAGTTATAAAGTCCAATTTTAAGGTGGAAAAAATTGCAAGTTTGTCACAATTTTGACTTAACTTGCAGTTGAGTATTATAAAGTCAGAATTGTGAGATATAGACTCGGAATTGTAAGTTATAAAGTAAAAATGTGAGATAGTCACAATTCTGACTTTTTCTCACATTTCCATGATAAACTCAATTGTAAGATAAACAATTGTAAGAAATAAAGTCAGAATTGCGAGATAAAAACCTGCAGGTTTTTTTTCTTGCAATTGTGACTTTTTTTTCCTCAGAATTATGAGATAGAAACTCGCAGTTACGAGTTATAAGTTCAATTTTGAGTTTATATCTCACAATTCTGATTTAATAACCTGCAGTTGCATGTTATAAATTCAGAATTGCATGATATATAGACTCACAATTGTGAGTTATAAAGTCACAATGCTGACAGTTTTTTTTTTTTTTCAGAATTGGGATATAAACACAATTGCGAGAGATATAAAAGTCAGAATTGATTTTTATTATTTTAATTTTTTTCCCAAAATTTGCAAATTTGGGAGGACTGGATAGAGACAAAGTTCATTTTAGAAGCCTGTTTCTGCCACTGAATAAAAAAAAAAGGTGATTGTGACTTTTGGTCTCACAATTCTGACTTTTTTATCAGAATTGTGAGAAATAAACTTGCAATTGCATTTTAAGTTAGAATTGCGAGATATAAACTTGCAATTGGGTGTTATAAAGTCAAAAATGCGAGATATAGTCGCAAGACTTTTTTTTTCTAAGACTTTTTTTCTCAGAATTGCAAGATTATATCTCACAATTCTCACTTTTTTCTTGCAATTCTCACTTTTTTCTCAGAATTGCAAGATATAAACTCACAATTGCGAGAAATAAAGTCAGAATTGTGCAATGTAAACTCACAATTGCAAATTTGTCTCAATTTTGACTTAACTTGCAGTTGAGTTGAGTATTATAAAGTCAGAATTGTGAGATATAGACTCGGAATTGCGAGTTATAAAGTCAAAATGCGAGATAGAGTCACAATTCTGACTTTTTCTCAGATTTCCATGATAAACTGACAATTGTAAGAAATAAAGTCAGAATTGTGAGATTAAAACCTGCAGTTTTCACTTTTTTCCTTGCACTTGCAAGTTTATATCTCAATTCTCACCTTTTTCTTGCAATTGTGACTTTTTTTCTCAGAATTATGAGATAGAAACTCGCAATTACGAGTTATAAGTTCAATTTTGAGTTTATATCTCACAATTCTGATTTAATAACCTGCAGTTGCATGTTATAAATTCAGAATTGCATGATATAGACTCACAATTGTGAGTTATAAAGTCACAATGCTGACGGGGTTTTTTTCAGAATTGGGATATAAACACAATTGCGAGAGATATAAAAGTCAGAATTGATTTTTATTATTTTAATTTTTTTCCCAAAATTTGCAAATTTGGGAGGACTGGATAGAGACAAAGTTCATTTTAGAAGCCTGTTTCTGCCACTGAATAAAAAAAAAGGTGATTGTGACTTTTGGTCTCACAATTCTGACTTTTTTCTCAGAATTGTGTCCTATTAAGTTTATATCTCAATTCTGACTTTTTGTGACCTTTTTTATCAGAATTGTGAGATATAAACTCGCAATTGCGAGTTATAAAGTCCAATTTTAAGGTAAAAAAAACTGAGTTTACATCACAATTTTGACTTAACTTGCAGTTGAGTGTTATAGTACAATATAATTGTGAGATTAAGTCAAAATTATATATATATATATATATATATATATATATATATAAACACACACTTTTAATACTTTTTTTCCCAAAATTTTTTTTACAAATTTGGGAGGATTCGATAGATGCAAAGTTCACTTCAGAAGCCCATTTCTGCCACTGAATAAAAAAAAGGTGATTGCAACTTTTTGTCTCACAATTCTGTCTTTTTTATCAGAATTGTGAGAAATAAAACTTGCAATTGCATTTTATAAAGTTAGAATTGCGAGATATAAACTTGCAATTGGGTGTTATAAAGTCAAAAATGCGAGATATAGTCACAAGTCTGACTTTTTTTCCCTCAGAATTGTGAGATAAAACCTGCAATTTTGACTTTTTTTCTTGCAATTGCAAGTTTATATCTCAATTCTGACTTTTTGTGACACTTTTCTCACAATTGCGAGTCTTAAAGTCCAATTTTAAGGTGAAAAAAATTTGCAAGTTTGTCACAGTTTTGACTTAACTTGCAGCTGAGTATTATGAAGTCAGAATTGTGAGATATAAAGAAATGCGAGATGTAAAGTCACAAGAATTGCGATACAAACTCAAAATTGCGAGAAGTAAAGTCAGAATTTATATATATATATATTGTAAGATATAAACTTACAATTCTGAGAAAAAGTCAGATTTGTGAGATATAGTCAGAATTCTGACTCTTTTTGTCAAAATTGTGAGATATAAACTCACAACTGCAAGAAATAGTCAGAATTGCAAGATACAAACTCACAATTCTGACTTTTTTCTTGCAGTTGCAAGATTATATCTCACAATTTTCACTTTTTTCTTGCAATTCTCACTTTTTTCTCAGAATTGCCAGATATAAACACAGTTGTGAGTTATAAAGTCAAAAATGTGAGATATAGTCACAATTCTGACTTTTTTCTCAGAATTGCATGATATAAACTCACAACTGCAAGAAATAAAGTCAGAATTGTGCAATGTAAACTCACAATTGTGAGTTATAAAGTCAAAAATGCAAGATATCAAGTCTGTTTTTTTCTCTGAATTGTTTTTTTCTTGCAATTGCAAGATTATATCTCACAATTCTCACTTTTTTTCTTTCAATTCTCACTTTTTTTTCTCAGAATTGCAAGGTATAAACTCACAATTTTGAGTTATAAAGTAAAAAATGTGAGATATAGACACAATTCTGACTTTTTTCTCACAATTGCACATTTTTATCATGCAAGTCTGAGAAAAAAGTCCAAATTGTGACTTTATTTATCAGAATTGGGAGTTTATATCTCGCAAATTCGACTATGACACTATCTCAATTCTGAGAAAAAAAAGTCAGAATTGCAAGATGTAAACTGTGTGATAAAAATCACTTAATCCTCAATTCTGTGCACTTTTTAAACAGTTAGGCCAACTGTTTCTGCATTTTCTCTGAATTAGATTGAATGAGTGAAAGTATGTTTTAATCTCAATTACTGCAATTATAGGTAAATTAACTTTTTTTTTAACTATCCACCTTATTCTTAAATGTGCAAGTACGTCAATAAGTGAGACTTCTGGGAAAATAAGGTTGATACAATACAACCAATTCAATGTGTGCGTGTAATTCTCTGTTTTGTGAAATGCAATCATTAATTTTAAATGCTGTTTGTTAAATGTTGTTTTAATAGAATGTCAAGCCAATTTAAAAAAATTTTTGGGTTATATAGTATAAAAAAAAGCAAAACTGAACTGAACTGGTGACTGAAATGTGGGTATGCTGAATGAAGTAAAATTAGTAGTAATAAATAGCCAGTGGGTGTCTGTATCTGCTGGAGGTCTCTGCGTAACTCTAGAGCTGCTGAAGTGCTCTGGGGAACGGGATTCTGCAGGGTAAGGAAAATCTTTTGAGTAATTTGAACATGTTCCCAGAGACCTGGACCTGGACGAATGTTCGTCCCAAAAAAGGAGAGAGGGATGACAACGAGAGGTGGAGTTACTGAGGAGAAGCTCAGCAGCACATTGGGACTGGATCTGGATTTCATGAAGTTTCTGCTTCTGAGAGCTGAACATTTACAGATTGCTGTTTGACTGTGAGTATTATATCTCAAGCTGTTATATTTTTCGGTAGTGATCACTTGTTAGTTTATAGGGTCTTGAGTGTGAAGGTTGAAATATATTAGAAATAATTTTCCAATCAGCTGATTTGAGTGTTAAATATCTGCTGTGGTTTTACTTCATATATAACAGACCTATGTTGCCTTCTTTCACACTGTAAAAATGACAGTGAATTTAATGGTAAAAAACTGTAAAAATGCTACGGTAAAAACCTGTGAAATGGTTAACGGTAAGTTCCCCTTCTATATACAGTGAAAAACTGTGTTGGACATTGTATTTAATTTTACGGTAGTATACCGTTTTTGGAAGTGAAAAAGAAGGTAAGATTTACAGTGAATAACCGTACATTGACATTCCCAGAATTCCCTGAATTTCATTTTTTATTTGATTTTTTTTTTTGTTGAAATAACTTCATCTTAATTTTGTACATTAGGGTTGTATGTTACATCTAATGTTGATAAATTAATGTTTTTTGCATTATTTCAGTTTTATGTGTGTTACCATGATGGTGTTTAGTGTTTGTGTGAATGACACTGTGCACCTTCTATATATGTTGTTATTTAAAACCTCCGTGCGATGGGCTTTGGATTATCATGTGATGTTGTCATCACCACCTGCTTTTGGTGGTTATCATTGTATTACAAAGGTACAAAACAGATTTCAGTGCTTCAAAAAGTTGGTACATTACCATTATTTGAGTTACGGTTTTTAGAATGAAATTACGGTATTTACCTGTAAATTTAAGTGAAAACCTTAAAATGTAAAACATTGCTACCGTATTTTTTACGGTAAAATTCTGGCAACCACAGCTGCCAGTTTTTTACCGTAAATTTTACGGATTTTTTTTTTTACAGTGCACTTTTTATGGTTTTAAAGATTGATGGCTTTGTTTGTGAGTATCTTGGATGTCAAATACGCTCCTGACGTGTTTTCTCATCATGTTTGTTCAGATTATTTCTTTATATGATGCCCTAAAATCAAACAATGTTAAGGTTGAGATCAGTAAGACATTTTAAGAGGAAAATTATACTTTTATTTCATATGGATGCATTAAATTGATCAAAAATGACAGTTACGACATTTATAATGCTACTAAAGATTTCTATATCAAATAAATGCTGTTCTTTTAAACTTTCTGTTCATCAAAGAATCCTGAAATGTATCACGATTTACACAGAAATAAAAAGCGGCACGACTGTTTTAAGCAGCAAACCAAAATATTAGAATGATTTCTGAAGGATCATGTGACACTGAAGACTAGACTGGAGTAATGATGCTGACAAAATTAGCATTTAATCATGCTAGAAACATGCTAACAACATGTTAATCATGCTACAAAATGCTAATCATGCTAACAACATGCTAGTAACAAACTAGCAGCATGCTAGTAACTTGTTAATCATGATACAACATGCTAATCATGCTAGTAACTTGCGAATCATGCTAGAAACATTGCTAACAACAATGCTAATAACTTGTAAATCATGTTAAAAACATGATAGCAACATGTTAATCATGCTAGAAACATGCTAGTAACTTTCTAATCATTCTAGACACATGCTAGCAACATGGTAATCATGTTAAAACATGCTAACAACATGCTAATCATGTTAAAACCTGCTAATCATGCAAGCAACATGCTAGCAACTTGCTAATCATTCTAGACATGTGCTAGCAACATGGTAATCATGTTAAAACATGCTAACAACATGCTAATCATGTTAAAACATGCTAATCATGGAAGCAACATGCTAGTAACTTGCTAATCATGCTAGAAACATGTTAAAACATGCTAATCATGTTAAAAACATGCTAACAACATGCTAATCATGTTAAAAACATGTTAACAACATGTTAATCATGTTAAAACATGCAAATCATGCAAGCAATATGCTAGTTACTTGCTAATCATGCTAGAAACATGCTAACAACATGTTAATCATGTTAGATACATGCTAATAATGTTGAAACATGCTAATCATGTGAAAACATGCTAGTAACTTGTTAATGTTATAGAAACATGCTAGCATCCTGCAAGTAACTTGCTAATCATTCTAGACATGTACTAACAACATGCTAGTTATGCTAAAAAATGCTAGAAACATGCTAGTAACTTGCTAATCATGCTAGAAACATGCTAATAACTTGTTAATCATGTTAGAAACATGCTAGCAACTTGCTTGTCATGCTAGAAACATGCTTATCATGCTAAACATGCTAACAACACGCTAATAATGCTTGGTAGTTGGTAGTTAATCGCTAATCATGCTAGAAACATGCTAGTAACTCGCTAATCATGCTAGCAACATGCTAGCTAATCACAAAAATAAATTGTGATTAACAATATATTGACATAGAAAACACTTGTTTTAGCTCATAATAATATTTAACAATTTTACTGTGTTTTTATCAAACAAATGCAGCTTTGGTGAGCAGAAAAGTCTTTCTTCAAAAATGTTAGAATTTATTTGCATTGTAGTAATGATATGTTTACAGTACGCTATCAACAATTATACATGTCCTTAACTGTCATTAAAATAAATTGCTCAACGCTTACTGGTCATCAGATAAAGAGCATTTTCTTTATGCAAAGTTTTTAAATTTTAGGTTGAAATATGACCCAAAATATATGAGATGTGAGCTATTTCAGATTTAGGCCGTGAATCAAAAGAAACACATACTTGAATCAAAAAAAGGTCACAAATGAACTGAAATCTCCTGTTGTCAACACTTAATGAACTCTGTGTGTGTGTGTGTGTGTGTGTGTGTGTGTGTGTGTGTGTGTGTGTGTGTGTGTGTGTGTGTGTGTGTGTGTGTGTGTGTGTGTGTGTGTGTGTGTGTGTGTGTGTGTGTGTGTGTGTGTGTGTGTCTGAAGAGCTCATCCAGAATGGCCGGTCCAGTTCCAGCACTCCCAGACTCTTTTACTCCGAGTCCGGACAGCGTTTACTCAGATCAGTTTGGCTTTTACTCTCTGGATAGTCACGTTCCTGGTCTTTCTAAAGTCATCCTAGACAAACTCAACATGAAAGACTACAAAGAATACAGGTGAGAAACTCACACTCCTAGTGGAGAACCAGTTTGTGGTGGTTCAGACAGTGTTGCCAGATTGGGCTTCTTTTGATCGGCTTGGACCGGAGAATAACGCATTGGGCGGGTAGACAAAATTGGGGCTGCTTTAAAAAAATAAAAGCCGCCCAATCAGCTGCTTTTTTCTTCGCTCTTATCATTAGTCATTGTTATTTTAATACCTTCGAGCTCAAAGTATCACAGTAATATAATGTGTAGTGCAGTCATCAACTCATTTTTGCTTAACGCAACCCTTACTGGTTTAGTTTAACAGAGACCTGTCAATCAATTTACGTCTTTAACGTTAGTGAGATGTGATGACTTGTGAGTTGTGAATATGCAGCTTATTCATTTATTCATTTTAAGTAATTGCGATGGCAAAGTGGCCTAAATATAAGTTACACGATAAAAAGTCTAAGTGGATTACACGTGGTGAGAGATGAATAGAAGACTTCTAAATATAATTGTAACTGAAATAAGAAAACGTGGGTGTGTGCATGAACGTAAATGCCAGCTACATTACATTTGTTTCTCATCACTTTATTGTGCACTTTTTGCACAGAAATTAGCATATTTTTACTGTGGACATTGAAAATGATGCATGTGTTTTTCCAAGGGTTAAAGTCATCGGTTAATTTCCACTTTGAAAAGAAGACTTTTTATGCATATTTTCGGACTGTTTTGATCCATATTCCTGTGAAATTGATTTATCTTTATTTTATTTTGTCATTATTCTTTTTTTAAAGAGATAAAAATGGTCCTTATCAACCTTGACATGGCAATAAAATTCTCATTATTTTGGCAGTTAAAATTTGGGCTGGTTTTTGTTGAAGTGGGCGGGTTTTGGTGAGCTTTTGGGCTGGAAATCGTCAACCCGATCTGGCAACACTGGGTTCAGATGAGGCCACTCTCTCTCTCTCTCTCTCTCTCTCTCTCTCTCTCTCTCAGGGCAGCGCTGGAGGGCAAAGGAAAGGTGAAGTTTCGTTCTCACAAAGAGATGTTTCAGAATCTAGAAGAAACGTTCAAATTCTGCGCCTGCTGCTCCAAACTACCGTCCAACCTTCCAGACCCGAAAGCACTCAAACGCTGCATTAAGTGAGTAGAAACCCATCACAATATCTCTGTTAAAGGAACACTCCACTTTTTTTGGAAATAGGCTCATTCTCCAACTCCCCCCGAGTTAATAAGTTGAGTTTTACCGTTTTGAAATCCATTCAGCCGCTCTCCTGTTCTGGCGATATCACTTTTAGCATAGCTTAGCATAGATCATTGAATCCTATGAGACCAGTAGCATCACGTTCAAAAATGACCAACGAGTTTCCATATTTGTCCTATTTAAAACGTGACTCTTCTGTAGTTATATCGTGTACTAAGACCAGTGGAAAATGTAAAGATGCGATTTTCTAGGCTGATAAGATTAGGAACTACACTCCCATTCCGGCGTAATAGTCAAGGAAGTTTGCTGCTGTAATATGGCTGAAGCTGGAGCAGTAAAATGCGTGATATTACTCTGCCTGCTTCGGCCATATTACGGCAGCAAACTTTCTTGAATATTACGCCGGAATGGGAGTGTAGTTCCTAATCTTATCAGCCTAGAAAATCGCAGCTTTACATTTTCCGCCGGTTTTAGATATAACTACAGAAGAGTCAAGTTTTAAATAGGACAAATATGGAAACTCGTTGGTCATTTTTGAACGCGATGCTATTGGTCTAATAGGATTCAATGATCTGCTAATGTATGAATAAAAAGCAGCAAATAAGCAGCAAATCAGCATATTAGAATTATTTCTGAAGGGTCATGTGACACTTAAGACTGGAGTAATGATGCTGAAAATTCAGCTTTGCATCACAGGAATAAATTACATTTTAACATATATTGACATAGAAACAGCTATTTTAAATTGTAATAATATTTTACAATTTTATTATAATAGAAGAGAATATGTCTGTTTTATCATTATATATATAGAGTCAGAATTGTGAGTTTATAATTCACATTTTGAGATATAAACAATCATGAATTTCCTTTTTTTTTAAATTCTGAATTATTCAGAATTCTGAGTCAGAATTAATTACCTCACAATTACCTCTTAATTACCCTAGAAAATCGCAGCTTTACATTTTCCGCCGGTATTAGTTCATGATATAACTACAGAAGAGTCAAGTTTTAAATAGGACAAATATGGAAACTCGTTGGTCATTTTTGAACGTGATGCTACTGGTCTAGTAGGATTCAATGATCTATGCTAAGCTATGCTAAAAGTGATATCGCCAGAACAGGAGAACGGCTGAATGGATTTCAAAACGGTAAAACTCAACTTATTAACTCGGGGGGAGTTGGAGAATGAGCCTATTTCCAAAAAAAGTGGAGTGTTCCTTTAACCACCAGTTAACCAATTAAAAAGGTTTCTACTGTGGCATTTAAATTGTTTTACCAGTAAAATTACAAAGATTTTACATTTGAGGCTTTGAGGTTCTCACTGAAACATGCATCTTTTTCTGTTTTACAATTTCCAAAAAAAGTGGAGTGTTCCTTTAATGTCAGCAGGTTACTGAATATAAAACACATTTCCTATAGCTCCAAGGACAAAATATGACTGAAATCTCATTTCAGTTTTCTAATTGTTTAAATGGATGAAAAAATAGCAAACATGAAATGAAAAATAGCAAATACAAACAAAACAAAACTTTTGGAAACCACAATTGCAACACCAAAATAAATTTGAAAAAAACTTAAAATAAAACTTTAAACACAATATAAATTAACATTCTCTAATTGTATTTAATATTTTTTTATACAGTAATAAAAAAAATTTTCACTTGTTATTTTATGTTTTTGGAAGTGGATCTTCACTATCCATATCTCATTTTGAGCATAAATTATGTTCTTTATACAAATCTAATATTTTAATTGTAATTGATGTTTATTGTAAGTGACAATCTCAGAATATAAGTTTATATGTTATATTTTTATTCCATAAGGATGCATTAAATTGATCAAAATGACATTTATAATGTTACAAAAGATTTATATTTAAAATAAATGCTGTTTTTTTTTTTTTTTTTTTTTTTTTTTTTACATTTTTATTCATCAAAGGATCCTAAAAAATAATAAGCAGCAAATCAGCATATTAGAAAGAGTAATGATGCTGAAAATTCAGTTTTGCATCACAGGAATAAATTACATTTTAATATATATTGACATAGAAACAGCTATTTTAAATTTCAATAATATTTTACAATTTTATTGCAATAGAAGAGAATATGTCTGTTTTATCATTATATATATAGAGTCAGAATTGTGAGTTTATAATTCACATTTTGAGATATAAACAATCATGAATTTCCTTTTTTAAGTCAGAATTAATTACCTCACAATTTAATTTTATGCCACAATTCTGAGATATAAGCTTGCAATTTTAGGGGAAAACAGTTGATATAATCATCTGATATATTAATGAGACGAAGTCCAAACCCGTTGTCCCAGCTGGCGCTGTCTCTCCTGTGGCGGGTGAAGGTCGTATCACAGTCCTCTTGTAGGGTTCTGCCCTTCAGAACATTATCACCCGCTTATTAGCATGCAGAACTAATGCAGGATTTTAACACTTCTGTCTGAACAGCAGCAGATAATGCTGTGTGCTAACGTGCTAATGCTAACACCTCTCACCCATGTTCTGTCCCAACCCGCATTGCTTATCATAAAGCATTAAACGATTAATAAATCATGTGGTACAGCCAACATTAACTATAGTAAAACCATGTCAACCTTATGGCCTTATGAAAACAATCCATTTATTTTGAATCTGTTTTCTACAGGAAGAACAGTTGAACTGTGGTAAATTGTAGTTAAACCACTGCAACCACGGTCTTTTAAATATTTATTTGCAGGAAGATGATTTAAAGTAGGCCTTGAAATTGACTCTTTGAAATTTTAGGCCTGGAAAACCCCAGAAAGTAGTATGAAGTAAGTGTTTAATTTTTTTCAATAAGCGCATATCTTTTTATAGGTTTTTATAGGTCTTTTTACTTTATAACATATAGATACTGTATAACATACTAGGCTACATGTCACTTAATTTTATAAATGATAATATATTTATATAAAAATATTAAATAAATATATTTCATATAAGTATTTTTAAAAATATATATATAAAAATATTAAATAAATAATATATATATATAAATTATGCTATATTGTGTGTTTGTGTGTGTGTGTGTGTGTGTGTGTGTGTGTGTGTGTGTGTGTGTGTGTGTGTGTGTGTGTGTGTGTGTGTGTGTGTGTGTGTGTGTGTATGTATCAAATAAATAAATTATATAAACATTATAAATTATATTTAGTATTTAAATTCATATATTTATAATATATAAATATAACACTAAATATAATATAAATTTAATTATACATTTTATTAATGTATATATTTATATAAAATATCAAATATATATATATATTCGAATTTATTTTATTTTTTTTTTACCTTTTTTATGTATTACATATCATCTTATCATAGTTGCTTATGTCCCTTTTGTCTTTGCCAGCTGTTCTCTTAAAACCCGATACCAATTTTTAGCCTTTGTGCAAAGGGGAAACGTTTACGACAGAGTCACACACACCGCATGATGCCGCCGGCACAATAAAAACTTAAAGTACTAAAATGATGAGAGCAGCTTCTAAAAATGGCACAGACCTTTTATCCGTCTGTTGAAGCCTCGACTCATACGTGTTGAAGTGCTGATATTACGCAACATGCTTAGCACTAGCTTTGTATTAACTCTTCATCGTCTCATTTTGTACTCCCAGGTGCCTGAACGTCTATTACTGCAGTAAAGACTGTCAGAAAAAGGACTGGTCTTTGCATAAAAAGTTCTGCAAGATGCTCCATAAGGTGTCCATGGACAGGCTGGTGGAGTGGCTCATTCACACAGGTCAGAGGAAACTGTTCGTATAGAGACAGAGCGACTCCTTGTCATTTCTGACTTACAACAAAAAACAGAAAAATGTCTAAAAGCAGCTACAGTGGTGTGAAAAAGTGTTGGCCCTCTTCCTGCATATTTGTCACACTTTAATGTTTCAGATCATCAAACAAATGTAAATATTAATCAAATAACACAAGTAAACACAACATGCAGTTTTTAAATGAAGGGTTTTTTTATGAAGGCATTACAAAAGCCAAACCCACGTGGCCCTGTGTGAAAAAGTGTTTGCCCCCGTTAAAACATAACTGTGGTTTATCACACCTGAGTTCAGTTTCTGTAGCCACAGCCAGGCCTGATTACTGCCCCACCTGTTCGCAATCAAGAAATCACTTAAATAGGACCTGCCTGACAAAGTGAAGATCCTCAAAAGCTACACATCATGTTGAGATCCAAAGAAATTCAGGAACAAATGAGAAAGCAAGTAATTGAGATCTATCAGTCTGGAAAAGGTTATAAAGCCATTTCTAAAACTTTGGGACTCCAGCAAACCACAGTGAGAGCCATTATCCACAAATGGCGAAAACATGGAACAGTGGTGAACCTTCCCAGGAATGGCCAGCTGACCAAAATTACTCCAAGAGCGCAGCGACGATTCATCCAAGAGGTCACAAAAGACCCCACAACAACATCTAAAGAACTGCAGGCCTCTCTTGCCTCAGTTAAGGTCAGTGATCATGACTCCACCATAAGAAAGAGACTGGGCAAAAATGGCTCTGCATGCCAGAGTTTGCTGCTGAGTAAAAAGAACATAAAGGCTCGTCTCAGTTTTGCCAGAAAACATCTTGATGATCCCCAAGGCTTTTGGGAAAATACTCTGTGGACTGATGAGACAAAAGTTGAACTTTTTGGAAGGTGTGTGTCCCATTACATCTGGCATAAAAGTAACACAGCATTTCAGAAAAAGAACATCATACCAACAGTAAAATCTGGTGGTGGTAGTGTGATGGTCTGGGGCTGTTTTGCTGCTTCTGGACCTGGAAGACTTGCTGTGATAAAAGGAACCATGAATTCTGCTGTCTACCAAAAAATCCTGAAGGACAATGTCCGGCCATCTGGTTCGTGTCCTCAAGCTGAAGCGAACTTGGGTTCTGCAGCAGGACAATGATCCAAAACACACAGCAAATCCACCTCTGAATGGCTGAAGAAAAACAAAATGAAGACTTTGGAGTGGCCTAGTCAAAGTCCTGGCCTGAATCCTATTGAGATGCTTTGGCATGACCTTAAAAAGGCGGTTCATGCTCGAAAACCCTCCAGTGTGGCTGAATTACATGAATTCTGCTGAGATGAGTGGCCAAAATTCCTGTACAGCGCTGTAACAGACTCATTGCAAGTTATGGCAAACACTTGATTGCAGTTGTTGCTAAGGGTGGCCCACTTTTTCACACAGGGCCATGTGGGTTTAGATTTTGTTTTCCCTTCATAATAAAAAACTTCATTCAAAAACTGCATGTTGTGTTTACTTGTGTTATCTTTGATTAATCTTTAAATTAGTTTGATGATCTGAAACATTAAAGTGTGACAAACATTCAAAAAAATAAAATATCAGGAAGGGGGCCAACACTTTTTCACACCACTGTATGTAACAAGGTGTACAGTAAAAAAGCTAAAAAAAACACAGAACTACGTTTTTATAAGCTGTCGACCTAAAAAACGAGTGTTTAAGGACACAAAAGTAAAGTGCAACGCATCGTATTACTCTGAGAATTACGCCCACTGGGGAAATGTATCAGCGACAGTAAACATTCATTATTTTTAACCATGTCAAAGGATTATTTCAACACCCTGAAAGGAGGAGATATATTGAGAAACTAAATTTTATTAGTCTATGTCAGAACTCCTTTTCTTTACCTTCCTTTTGTTGGAGAAATGATCCAACTGAATGGCCCAACGTGAAATACCATCTACAACTATTTGTGTCCTTGAACACTCGTTTTTTGGGTCAACAGCTTATAAAAACATAGTTCTGTATTTGTTAGCTTGTTTACTGTACACCTTGTCTCATAGCAGCTTTTAGACATTGTTCTGTTTTTTGTTATAAGTCAGAAATGACAAGGAGTCCGCTTCCAGCAATACAAAGTCAATGGAGAGCACTGGATTGTTTTCCCCCCAGTGTGGGCGTGGCCTAAATGCACTCTGTCTCTATGTGTTTGGGGTTGAAAGATGTTGCTAAGTTACCATTCTGTCAATCATCCTGTGCTCCAATAGGAGATCTTCCTTTCCCTACGGAGGTGTGGTCTCGTCCCGCTAAAGACGTCAGGTGTTGGGACGACTGGGTCTCCATGCAGGGAGATCTGACGCCTCGTCTGGACACCATTTTGTCTGGACAAAACATGACAGACCTCTGGACCAATGTCTGCAGGCCGAGGCCGGAGGAGGCGGAGCTTCGCAAGTCTGTGTGGCGGGTTTGCAGCGAATTGTTCTCTCGGTCACTGACGGTGGGCCTCGGGATTCAGATGGCCCGTCTGGACCCGTATTCCCGTCCTCTGACCGTACATCTAGTCGGGGCCGGTCACAACGAGACCCTGGGAGCCAGAACCACTGACATGGATGAGCTCAGCCGTATGTTTCCAGGCCACCAAGGGCTGGAGGTGGTGATGGTGGGGCCCGAGGTGGTTCAGGGGCCCATCATGAGGCCCCCGCTGAGAGCGTTCGGACCCCGGGGAAAAGTTTACATTAGTGGTTACAAGGGCCTCTACCATCAGTTTTGGGAGGAAGTTGTGGAGAAAGGAGAAGCCGCCAAACCAGATCTAGTGGTCGGATTTCATCCAGGTACAAACAAACACATGCAAAATATTAACCATACATAAAATTAAAACTATTAAAAATAATTTTTGGTAATTGAGGTGCAGCTGAAATAAAATAAAATAAAATAAAATATAAGTATTTGATGAAAAAATTTAACTTATGTAATTAAAAGTTTCAATTAATGTACTAAAAGTACAAAAATTAAAACATAAAGTAAAAACAGTAAAAAGTGAACAGTTGGATCAACTTAAAAAAATTACTTCAATTGGTAACACCTAAAAAATTTAAGTTGATTGAACTAAGATTATTTAAGTGTGATTGACCAGACTTAGATAATATTAGTTCAATCAACTTAATTTTTTTAGGTGTTAGCAATTGAAGTAATTTTTTTAAGTTGATCCAACTGTTCACTTTTTACAGTGTATATAAATAATACAACTAAAAATAGAACAACAAAATGACAAAAAGGTCAATTAAATTAAAATCAATGAGTAAACTGAAAATAACCTAAAATATTAGGATTAACATTTTCTTTAGTAAATTTTATAAAATAAAAGTAATCCTTAAAATGTTTATTCTTAAAAAATACTAAATAGTGTGATTTATTTATTTATTCGTTTTTTATTTTAGTTTAGTTAGTTATTTTTAGTTTTATGAACTATTTTTTATTTCATTTTATTTCTTAAATACTGCAATTTTTTATTTATCATTTATTATTTTTTAAGTCATTTAAATAAATAAATTAAAAAAAAATTTTTTTAAATGTTCATTCTTAAATAAATACTAACTACTACTAACTACTACTAACTATTTATTTATTTTTATTTTTGTACATTTCTCTTTAGCTTTAATTTATATTTTTTCCGCTTTAGTTTTGGTAATCATAGTACTTTAACGTAATTTTTTTTTAATTTAATTTTAGTGGCCAAGGCCACATTTCTCATTTTTGCTTAAGTTTAGTTTTATGATCTAATTCTTTTATTTTATTTTATTTCTTAAATTATTAAATACTGCAATTTTTTATTTATAATGTATTATTTTTAAGTTATTTAAATTAATGAATAAACACACATTAAAAGTATTATTTTTTTTTTGTATATTTCTCTTTAGCTTTAATTTATATTTTTTCAGTTTTACTTTTAGTAATTGTAGTACTTCAACTTTTTTTATTTAATTTTAGTGGCCAAGGCAACAAGTTCTTAGTTTTAGTTTTATCATCTAATACTTTTATTTTATTTTATTTTATTTATTAAATTAATAAATACCGTATTTTTTATTTGTAAGTTATTTAAATAAATAAATACAAAATTTAATTAAATTAAAAAGGTTTTTTTTTTAATTACTAAATACTGTAATATTTTTTATAATTGAGTATTTTTAGTTTTTAATTATATTTTTAGTATTATTTATTTACTATGAATGTATTTCTAAATATTTAATTAGCTTTTATTTGTAAATTTAATATTTTTTTGTTGAAAGTAATTTTATTATTTTTATTATTTTATGTATATTTCTCTTTAGCTTTAATTTAGATTTTTTAAATTTTCATTTTGGAAATTGTGGTACTTCAACTTAACAACTTTTTTTTTTATTTAATTTTAAATTTAAATATAATTTTCAGTTCTAATTTTTTCTTTCAGTTCATAAGTTTAATTTTATCATCCAATACTTTATTTTATTTTATTTATTTACATTTTTTTTTTTTTATTACCAAAAAAATTTAATGGTTTTAGTTTCAAAAGCTTATGCTCACAACATCAAACCTCTATAACATATAACGAATTAACATCAAAACACGCTATATACTAATAAATTCACACAGTAATTACCTAAATATTTTACTACAAAAAAAAAGTCAGTTAGAAGAAGAATCAGCAAGTCACTTTTTGAACCAGTTCAATAAAAAAGAGTAGCACTGGTTTATAAAGTGAGCTCAGTTCTACAATGTGAGGTGTTTAGGAGTTAACTAGGTTAAAGAGCTGACTTTCACTGCCATCTGATGACATTTAACCCTTCGAGCTCCAGTGGGGGTTGTTTTCCATCTATAGATTGAGACAGATTCTTTTAAGGAGGGATTCGCTCTGTGGAGACAGGTGCCACTTCACCAGAGCTATAATTCATCCATCTGGGCTTCGCTGTCTGACTTTAACTAGCAGTGATTCATGGTAACAGCTGAGAGTTTAAGACGTCAGGAGATCCATCAGCAAACCAGCCACATGTGAACGTGCATAGTAGACTAAACAAGACTAAACAACTTCATTTTGTTAGTAGCATTTGTATTTTAGCTGTCTGTGGTGGTGTAGTGGTTAAATCCTATGCTGGTCAGCAGAGGCTTGCTTCTAATCCTGGATGTAAGATGAGCTGTAATAACTTTGAATCAAAGCATCTGCTAATTGGCAAGTTACTTATTTACTTAGCGGTTAAAAGTAACACTAGACAAGTGCCACTGGCAAAACTGGCTTGGTGACACACTTTGTCTTTAACCTTTATAATTGTGAAAAATATATCAGCAAATGTTTAGCTTGGGAGCTTATTTCCACTGTAAGTCTCAAAAACTCAAGAAATCCATGCTGTTATTTATTTAAACGAAAATAATTTGCAGAAATAAACTAAATATTTCACTACACAAAAAAAAAAGAAAAAAAAAGAAAAGAAATTCATGCTTAGTGTTCAAAAGAAAATATACCGAAAATCCTGACGGGTGTCAATGGATTCAGGATATTGTGAGTGACAATTAAATTTTTATTTATAATTTTATTTGTATTATTTTGTTTTTTTTTTTAATTTAATTTAATTTATTTAATTCACTTTTTACTTTTTTTTTATTTTTTATCAGAAAATGTTTAGCTTGGGAGCTTTAATTCCACTGTAAGTCTCAAAAAGAAATCCATGCTTAGCGTTCAGAAGAAAATAAACAGAAAATCCTGTCAGGTCTCAGTGCACTCAGTATATTGTGAGACAATTAGATTTTTATTTTATTTTTTTAATTTAATTGTATTTATTTAGTTCACTTTTTACATTTTATAATTTTTTTTATTTTATTTTAATTAATGAAAACTTTTTTTATTTATTTAAATTAAAATAGTTTGTAGTAATAAATTAAATATTTCACCACAAAAAACCCCGCAAAAAAATCCATGCTTAGTGTTTAAAAGAAAATATACAAAAAAAAAATGTTTTTTATTATTTTATTTGTATTGTTTTATTTTTAAATTTAATTTCATTTATTTAATTTACCTTTTACATTTCATTTTATTGTTTTATTATTGTTGTTTTTTTATTTCAATTAATGAAAACTCATTTTTAATTGTTGGAATTAGATTATTTATTTATTTTATTTGTATTATTTTATTTTTTAATTTAATTTCATTTATTTAATTCACTTTTTACATTTTATTTTATTTTATTTCAATGAATTAAAACTCATGTTTAATTTTTGGAATTAGATTATTTATTTATTTATTTTATTTGTATTATTTTATTTTTAAAGTTAATTTCATTTTTTAAATTAACTTTTTACATTTTATTTTATTTTATTTTATTGTTTTATTATTTTATTTTATTTCAATTAAAGAAAACTAATTTTTAATTGTTGTAAGTAGATTTTTATTTTATTTTTATTTTATTTCATTTATTTAATTCATTTTTTACATTTTATTTTATTTCAATTAATGAAAACTCATTTTTAATTGTTGAAATTAGAGGTATTTATTTTATTTGTTTTATTTTATTTTTTTAATAAAAAAAAAATTTAATTTATTTAATTCACTTTTTATATTTTTTATGTTTTATTTTATTTCAATTAATAAAATCTCATTTTTAATTGTTGTAATTATATTTTTGTTTTATTTTTAATTTCATTTCATTTCATTCACTTTATACATTTTATTTTATTTCAATTAATAAAAACTAATTTTTATTAGTTTTATTCATTTTTTATTTTTCTAATTTCATTTATTTA
The DNA here is from genome assembly GCF_049309525.1 of Garra rufa. Classification (NCBI taxonomy): domain Eukaryota; kingdom Metazoa; phylum Chordata; class Actinopteri; order Cypriniformes; family Cyprinidae; genus Garra; species Garra rufa. Next base: position 36,279,862 of record NC_133384.1, read on the forward strand.
ATCAACTTTTTACGCTTTATTTTATTTTATTGTTTTATTACTTGATTTAAATGAATGAAAACTAATTTTTAATTGTTTTACGTTCAAAAGCATTGATGACCTTAATTTGGGCTTACAACATCAAACTTCTATACATATATCTAATTTACGTTCAATCACAGTAATTCATGTAAATTAAAATAATTAGCAGTAATTAAGTATTTCACTACAAAAAAAAAACAAGATATAATGCTTAGTGTTCAAAATTAATAAAATGAATAAATTCACTTTTTACATTCTGCTTTAAATTAGGGATAATAAAAAATTATTTTATTTAAATACAAATGGCTTCTATGCAGGGTTAAATAAAACTAAATCTAAAATCGATACATAAAAATAAATGTTAACTGAAATAAAATAAAAATATAGACATTTAAAAAAAACAATAAAACTAATAAATATGACAAAAACACACAACAAAATGACTAAAAGTGTAACTAAAATTAAAATAAATAAACAAGAAAATATAAAAAAAAGTCTAAATACAGAAACTAAATAAATAAAAAAATATATATCATATAAATAAAGTCTAATTAAATATTAATAAAAACTATAATAGTATATCATTGATACTAAACTTTAATTGATTTTGGAGCTTGTTTTTCATCCAAACAAGGTTCAAATAACTGAAAACCAAGGGAAATTCCTCCACAAACACATTGCGAACACACAGCTCCATCATTTCTCACCCAGGGGCAAGATCTCTTTATAGCACTGTTGTTTTTCTGGCTCCCTGAATGCTTAAATCTCCTCATATCCAGACACTCGTGACAACACATCTAATCTGGAAAGAGGGATATACACGCTATCAATCATAAAGTGGAGACAAACAAACAAAGAGTGAGATTATCCAGCTACACTCTCTCAGTCTGTGTTTTGATGGATCTTCTGCTCTGCACCTGTCAGCTTCTGTCCTCTCATTGTTTGTGAGCATGTGTCTCTGATGAGCCGGGTTTTGTTGTTTGTGGTCTGTTTCAGGGTTCCACGCATGTCAGGGGTTAGGAGAGGGATGGCTGCCCACATTATTGCTGCTCAGAGACTATGACATCCCATCTATCTTCACCATGTTCAAGTAAGTGACACCAAAAACTTACATTAAAGAAGAAGTTCACTTCCAGAAGCAAAAATTACAGATAATTTACTCACCCCTTTGATATCCAAGATGCTCATGTCTTTCTTTCTTTAGTTGATAACAAATAGTTTTTTGAGGAAAACGTTTCAGGATTTCTCTCCATATAGTGGACTTCAATGGTGCCCATGAGTTTGAACTTCCAAAATGCAGTTTAAAAGCAGCTTTAAGGGCTCTAAACAATCCCAGCCGAGGAAGGGTCTTATCTAACGAAACGATCGTTTAGTACAGTTAGGGTATGTCAAAAAACTCCCATCTCATTTTTTCCTACCACTTCAAAATCATCTGCTGAAGTACTGACCCAGTGTTTACAAAGTAAATGTGCAAAGAAAATTAAATGCCTTTTACAAAAAAAGGTAAAACAGCGATGCAGGGCGATTTCGTTGGAGAAGTTGGAGAAGAAAATAGGGTATTTTTTGACATACCCTAACTGTCTTAAACCGGAATACACAGAGTTCACACAGAGCTAGACAAGACAAACATTTCAGGTTAAAAAGTATATAAATTGCCAGGTTTTTCAGAAAATAACCAATCGTTTCACTAGATAAGACCCTTCTTCCTTGGCTGGGATCATTTAGAGCCCTTTGAAGCTACATTTTGGAAGTTCAAACTCATGGGCACCATTGAAGTCCACTATATGGAGAGAAATCCTGAAATTATTTCGATCCCAGCCAAGGAAGTAGGGTCTTATCTAGCGAAACAATCGTTTTTTTTTTTTTTTTAAATGGACAATTTATGTACTTTTTAACCTCAAATGCTCATCTTGTCTATGCATCAACTCTGTGTATTCCGGTTTAAGACAGTTATGGTATGTCGACAAACTCCCATCTCATTTTCTCCTCCAACTTCAAAATCATCCTACATTGCTGCAAAAGTACCGACCCAGTGTTTACGGAGTGAACGTGCAAAGAAGATCAAACGCCCTTTACAAAAAAGGTAAAACAGCAATGTAGGATGATTTTGTTGAAGTTGGAGAAGAAAATGAGATGGGAGTTTTTTTGACATACCCTAACTGTCTTAAACCGGAATACACAGAGTTGACGCTAAGCTTGACAAGATTGAATGTTAGAGGTTAAAAAGTATATAAATTGTCAGGTTTTTCAGAAAATAACCAATCGTTTCACTAGATAAGACCCTTCTTCCTCGGCTGGGATCATTTAGAGCCCTTTGAAGCTGCATTTTGGAAGTTCAAACTCATGGGCACCATTGAAGTCCACTATATGGAGAGAAATCCTGAAATTATTTCGATCCCAGCCAAGGAAGTAGGGTCTTATATGGTGAAACAATCAGTTATTTTCCACAACAATTGACAATTAATATACTTTTTATGCTCAAATGCTCGACTTATTTAGCTCTGCGATGTGTACTCTGTGTACTCCGGCTCAAGACAGTTAGGGTATGTCGAAAAACTCCCATCTCATTTTCTCCTCCAACTTCAAAATCATCCTACATTGCTGCAGAAGTACCGACCCAGTGTTTACAAAGTGAACGTGCAAAGAGGATCAAACGCCCTTCACAAAAAAAGGTAAAACAGTGATGTAGGATGATTTTGTTGAAGAAGTTGGAGAAGAAAATGTGAGTTTTCCCACATACCCTAACTGTCTTAAACCAGAATATACAGAATTCACACAGAGCTAGACAAGACAAGCTTTTCAGGTTAAAAAAGTATATAAATTGCTGTTTTTTTTTTTTAAATAGCTGATTATTTTGCTAGATAAGACCCTTCTTCCTTGGCTGGGATCGTTTAGAGCCCTTTAAAGCTGCATTTAAACTGCATTTTGGAAATTCAAACTCGTGGGCACCATAGAAGTCCACTATATGGAGAGAAATCCTGAATGTTTTCCTCAAAAAACATTTCTTTACGACTGAAGAAAGAAAGACATAAACATCTTAGATGACAAGGGCGTAACTTAATTATCTGCAATTTTTTTTTCTTGAAGTGAACTTCTCCTTTAAGTCTTTACACTGTATATTTTCTATACACTGTATGTATAAATTAAATTACGTCTCTGTGTCTGTGTTTCAGTGATGCGGAGCTCCAAAATTCCCTGCAGATTCTCATAGAGCTTGAGATGGACATTAAAGACACCGGAGCCAACCCCTTCAGCTCCCAGAAACCCGAGCAGGTCCAGTCGAGCCCAAACAATGCCCCCAGTTACTGCAATGCCTTTTATATTTACTTTCAGGGTCTGCTGGAGACACAACAGGAGGATGAATAGATTCACACAGACCTTTGCTTTCATTCACTTGCTTTCTTTTAAAGAAAACCCTGCAAATAACCCCTTAATTATGTCACTTGCTATTACAGTTTAATAGTTATTTAAGGAAAAAAGTTTGCTTTTTTCAATTTAGTGAACATTTAGCGCTCCCTAGTGTTGAAACCTGCCATGATAGTTTCTTTATTTGCTTTTTAAAAAGTTATACACTACCAGTCAAAAGTTTTTGAACAGTAAGATTTTTAATGTTCACCAAGCATGCATTTATTTGATCCAAAGTGCAGCAAAAACAGTAAAATTTTGAAATATTTTTACTATTTAAAATAGCTGTTTTCTATTTGAATATATTTTAAAATGTAATTTATTTCTGTGATGCAAAGCTGAATTTTCAGCATCATTACTCCAGTCTTCAGTGTCAGTTATCAATATTTAAAACAGTTGAGCTTTTGTAACATTATACACTATACCATTCAAAATCTTGGAGTCAGTTTTTTTGGGGGGGAAAGAAATGATAGAAATTAATGCTTTCATTTAGAAATGATGCTTTAAATTGATCAAAAGCGACAGAATATTTCCGTATCAGATAAATGCTGTTCTTCTGAATGTGCAAAAAAACCTACAAAAATTTTGACTGAAAATTTTTTTAAGATAATAATAAAAATGTTTTTTTGAGCAGCAAATCAGAATATTATAATTTAGCTGTTTTTGCTGTACTTCGGATCAAATAAATGCAGGCTTGACGAGCAGAAGAGACTTTTTAAAAAAACAATAAAAATCTTACTGTTCAAAAACTTTTGACTGGTATATTATATTATAAATAATCTTTATATTCATTCATTTTTCATTTTAAACCAAACGGTTTATTTTGATTCCTAAATCAGAACTTGTGTCAGATTATTTATGTTTTAGTTTTTACTTCAGTGATTATTATTTATTTGATATAGAAAAGGCTTTATACAGTTAATAAATACATTTATATAAGCAAACTAAAAAATTTGTCTATATTTATTCTTCTATCCACCTTATTTTTCACACAAGAACGGGCTTTTGTAGTCTAAATTTAATGTGTTTGTCTTCAGGTGTCATCCGCTTGCTATTTTTAGCTGTATAAAACTCGTTTGGCTGCTTGATATAGCAAACTTGTGTGTTTTACTATAAAATTTTAACGTATTACGTTAATTACGAACACATTTGTTTGTAGTGGACAGTTTTACGTTTACTGCACGTTGTTATTCTTCTCTTATTTCCTTACCGCAGCTATTGAACCAGAAGTCGCGCAAATTCGCTGAAAACAGCTTACTTACACGTTTAATAATGGACATTATTCATTTATAATAAGTTACATGCTATAGCTCAAACAGTAAAGAAAAAAATGCTAGTAACTTGATAATTATGCTAAAGTCATGCTAGTGACATACTAGTCATACTAGAAACATGCTTGTAACCTGCTAATTATGCCAGCAACATGCAAAAACATGCTAGTAACCACCCAGGGTACCCTAGCAACTGCATAGCAACACCCTAGCAACCACCCAGGGTACCCTAGCAACAGCATAGCAACCACCCCCGGGTACCCTAGAAACCACATAACACCTTAGGAAAGACCCCAGGTAGCCTAGCAACAACCCCAAGTACCCTAGCAACCTCTTAACCACCCTGGGTGCCCTAGCAATCACATAGCAAAACCCTAGTAATCACCCCAAATACCTATCTATCTATCTATCTATCTATCTATCTATCTATCTATCTATCTATCTATCTATCTATCTATCAAACTTAAAGCTTTAAAACTACTTAAAACTTCAAACTATTTCAGACTGAAAAGAGTCAAACTTTTAAAAACTTGCTAGTGACATACTAGTCATACTAGAAACATGCTTGTAACCTGCTAATTATGCCAGCAACATGCAAAAGCATGCTAGTAACCACCCTGGGTACCCTAGCAACTACATAGCAACACCCTAGCAACCACCCCGGGTACCCTAGCAACAGCATAGCCACCACCCCCGGGTACCCTAGAAACCACATAACACCTTAGGAACGACCCCAGGTAGCCTAGCAAAAACCCCAAGTAACCTAGCAACCTCTTAACCACCCTGGTTACCCTAACAATCACATAGCAACACCCTAGCAATCACCCCAAATACCTATCTATCTATCAAACTTAAAGCTTTAAAACTACTTAAAACTTTAAACTATTTCAAACTGAAAAGAGTCAAACTTTTAAAAACTTTTTTAAACTTTCTGGTCAGACTTTCTGAGGGCCAACTTCAAAGTTTGTCGTTTTTTTTTTTATCTAGTTTACTTATTGTTGTATTATTTAGGATGTTATTTATTTTAATCTATTGTGTTGGATTGATAAGATTACTCAGTTTTTTTCTTTTTAAAATGGTCAATGACACTTTTAAAGGACTGTCAGAAGTTGCTGATCTCTGTGTGAAAGTGTACATTAGACACCCGAGAATCATCACAGAAGCCTCGAGAAAACACTGGCGCGGCGGCGCGCGGGTATAAACCCCCCTAGACACCCATCGGACACCCGCAAGAACAGAACAGCCGTTCAGTCTGACTTATTCTGTAAACGCGTGACCACGAACAATGAACAACTCCAACAGGTAAGACCCACGTTTCTGTGATTTTACTGTTATTTAAGAGTGTGCGCGTTACCGCGAATACAGAGGAGATCACTGATGTACTTTTTAAACGCTGTGACGCGCATTTTAAAAGATTTTAGTAACTAAGCAGATATGATTAAAAGTTATTGAGTGTATTAAAATATACTTTATTATTATTATTATCTGTATCGAAATGGTTCCTGAGTTTAGAAAATGTATTTAAAAATTATTAAAATGTATTTCCTATTTATTGACCGGCATTTAATAGCATAAAGCTTGTATTCACGCACTTACACGTTCATTTAAGATGTGTGTGTTTTAAGTTTTAACCATGGTTTTAACTCCAGTTGTCTCAGCTGTCTCACTGCATGCTGGGTGTGTTGTATTTTGAGAGGGGATATAAATATCCCAGCAGCTGTCTGTGCCTCTGTTCATTCACTCAGGCCTCATGAAGCCTCTCAATTATTGTTTAGTAATTAGATCAAGTACAGGACAATCTGCTGTTTACTACATTAATGCCTGAGTTCCTGTTTTTCCATGCTGCTTCATTCTCATGTCATTTTTAGTATTCATTAATAAATGGTAGGGGTGTGACTGGGTGAATCCCGAGCAGGGCGTTTGTTGGGCCGAAATGAGGCCTGATCATGAGCCCAAGAATAGACTAATGCTAAATAATCACTGGATTGTTCTCAAAATCAAATTAACATTTGTTTATTTATAATCAGTCGTGCTTTTGTCAACAACACCTACAGCAATAGTAACTATATCATTAGTAAAGTACTTTCCAAAAGCAACATTGAATGTTTGGTTTCTTTATGTCTTCTAAATTTCAACAGTTTTATGCTTTTTAATAATTCACAGCATAAAACAAACCCATGTTTATCATCTTACTGCATGCAAACCTGTGTTTAATGTTTTGTTTTATTTGATATTACATAGTTATTTATCTAATTTTTTTTTTTTTTGAGCATTTCATAACATGTCCATGTTATATCTATTTAATCAGATTTTAGATAACAGCTAAATTTTTGCCAAAAATACTATCGGAATTGACTGGATCACACATAAATGACTGAAGATACACTACTCTACAAAAGTGTGGGGTGTGTACGATTTTTTATATTTTAGAAGACCTTTTTGCTCACCAAGGCTGCATTTATGAAAAAAAAAAAAAAAAAAAGGTAAATACGTTAACAATAAGGTAATACAAAAAGGTAAAATACTGAAATTGCATTTTTTTTAAATAGCCGTTTTCTTTGTGAATATATTTTAAAACATAAATTATTTCTGTGATCAAGGCTGAATTTTTAGCATCATTACTCAGTCTTCAGGGTCACAAAATCCTTCATAAATCATTCTAATATGCTGTTTTGATATAAATGATAAGAACAGTTATGCTGCTTCATATCTTCATTTATTCACATCGTATATAAAACCATTAAACATTTGTTTTTTCAGGATCATTTGATTAATAGAAAGTTATAAAACAGCATTTATTTGAAATAGAAAACTTTTGTAACATTATAAATGTCTTTACTGTTACTTTTCATCAATTTAATGCATCCTTGCTGAATAAAGTTATTCCAAAAAGTCATTCTGACCCAAAAACTTCTGAATGACATATAAAGATATTACTCTCCAAACTATCCACAATATACATTTAAAACACATTTTACTATTGTTTATTTTCTCTCTATCAGAGGAGACTAGGCACCTTTTTTTGTCACAAATGCTGCTTAACATCCCTTTTTCTCTCTTTCTTCAGTGTTTCAGACAGTAAGGCCGACAAGCCTCTTACATTCCGCTCGGCGAAGGAGATGTTTGAGAAAATGGAGGAATCGTTCAAAATATGTGCGCATTGTGAGAGACTTCCATCACAGGTCAAAGGCTCGCTGAAGAGATGCACACGGTACCTTGACGGGATGAATCAGATGAGATGAGAATAACTGCTATATCTCACATTTATAACATCTCTCTCTGTTTTCTACAGCTGTCTGAATGTGTATTACTGCAGCAAAGAGTGTCAGAAGAAAGACTGGCCTCACCATAAGCTGTACTGCAACAAACTACGCATGGCGGCGGTGGACAGACGTGTCGAGTGGCTTGTTTATAAAGGTGAGGATGATGAAGATGCAGTATGAGGAGTATAAGTTTTATATACAGAGTTCATACAAGGTGCTTAAAGTGCTTGAAATACTTGGAATTTACTTTTTGAAATTTAAGGCCTGGAAAACCCTTGAAAATGGCAATATTCCTGAAGGCTACTTGAAGAAGTGCTTGAGTTACTGAAAGACAATGCATCTATGAAATAAGTGTTTAATTTTTCCAATTAGCACATCTTTTTTCATGCAAAATTCACACAATTCAAAAAACAACATACTTTTTTCTGCTTACTACAGTAAAACTTGCGAGCTAAGCCAGTAGTAGTACTGACAATGTCGTGTAAACATGACGGAAGATGTGAAAAAGGAACAGATTAACCAAATAAATTCCACCAAATAAATAAAAAACCAAAATAAAAAAAAGAGTCATTTACACCAAAACCGCTCTGATTGATTCAAAGTCGTGTCTTCAATCAAACAATTTACTAGCAAAAGCCAGATCAAAGTTAAAATGCCATTTATTTTTGAATTTCGACATCACGATTTTTGCTTTTTATGCAATTCGCTAAATGATTCACGAAACATGATTTGAAGGCCCGATCTGAAACAAATGATTCGCAATAAATGCTCTGAAGTACCAATCTGAATCAAATGATTTGCGATTTGAAGCCCTGATCTGAAACAAATGATTCGCAAACCATCTCTGAACTCCCAATCTGTCTCAAATGATTCCCTATACGCAAAGTTCACATATGAATCAAATGATTTGCGATTTGAAGCCCTGATCTGAAACAAATGATTCGCAAACCATCTCTGAACTCCCAATCTGTCTCAAATGATTCCCTATACGCAAAATTCATATATGAATCAAATGATTTGCGATTTGAAGCCCTGATCTGAAACAAATGATTCGCAAACCATCTCTGAAGTCCCGATCTGTATCAAATGATTCCCTATACGCAAAGTTCACATATGAATCAAATGATTTGCGATTTGAAGCCCTGATCTGAAACAAATGATTCGCAAACCATCTCTGAACTCCCGATCTGTCTCAAATGATTCCCTATACGCAAAGTTCACATATGAATCAAATGATTTGCGATTTGAAGCCCTGATCTGAAACAAATGATTCGCAAACCATCTCTGAACTCCCAATCTGTATCAAATGATTCCCTATACGCAAAATTCATATATGAATCAAATGATTTGCGATTTGAAGCCCTGATCTGAAACAAATGATTCGCAAACCATCTCTGAACTCCCAATCTGTCTCAAATGATTCGCTATAAATAAAGTTCCGATATGAATCAAATGATTTGCTACGCGCAAAGTTCTAATCTGAATTAAATGATTCGTGATACGAAATTTAAAGCCCCGATCTGAAACAAATGATTTGCGAATCATCTCCAAAGTCCCGATCCGAATCCAATTATTTGCTACACGCAAAGGTCTGATCTAAATCAAATTGTTTGCAACACACGTTCTGAAGTCTGAATCAGATGATTTGTGATATGTGATTTGAAGTCTTGATTCCAAGCAAGTGATTTTGCGATACGCAAAAAGTCAAATGGGATTTGAAGCCCCGATCTAAAATGATGGTTCGCGAATCATTATTCAGATTGGAACTTGGAGCATGGATTGTGAATCATTTGATTCAAAATTGGGACTTTGGTGTGGGTTCGTGAATCATTTGATTCAGATTGGGACTTCTGAGCGTTTATGGCGAATCATTTGCTTCCTTTTACAGTATCAGTACGAGCCCTGTATATAGTGTATATATAATAAATGTATAAATATATTTATTTACATAGGGGATCTTCCTTTCCCTACGGAGGCGTGGTCTCGTCCTGCTAACAAAGTCAGCTGTTGGAAAGATTGGTTGTCCATGCAGGGAGATCTGACACCCCGTCTGGAGCCCATCCTGTCCGGACAAAACATGACAGACCTCTGGACCAATGCCTGCAGGCCGCGGCCGGAGGAGGCGGAGCTTCGTGAGTCAGTGTGGCGGGTTTGCAGTGAGTTTCTCTCCCGGCCTCTTACGATCGGAATGGGAGTGAGGATGTTTAACCTGGATCCGTATTCACGGCCGCTCACTATTCACGTGGTGGGAGCCGCTCACAGCGAGACCCTGGGAGCCAGAATCACAGACATGGATGAGCTCGGCCGCATGTTTCCAGGCCACCAGGGGCTGGAGGTGGTGATGGTAGGGCCCGAGGTGGTTCAGGGGCCCATCATGAGGCCCCCGCTGAGGGCGTTCGGACCTCGGGGAAAAGTTTACATTAGTGCTTACAAGGGCCTCTATCATCAGTTCTGGGAGGAAGTTGTAGAGAAAGGAGAAGCGGCCAAACCAAATCTAGTGGTTGGATTTCATCCAGGTACAAACAAACCACCATAGAACATTTGAAGATTTCAATTGTTATGCTCACCAGTGCTGCACTTATTTGATCAAAAATACAGTAAAATAGTAAGATTTTAAGCATCATTACTCAGTTTTCAGTTTCACATGATTCTTCTTCAGAAATCATTCTAATATGCTGATTTGCTGCTCAAGAAACATTTGTAATGACTAGCAATGGCGTAAACAATTTGTTTAAAAAGCTTACTGCAAACTTTTGAGTCTACTTACCAAATCTAGTGGTTGGATTTCATCCAGGTACAAACAAACCACCATAACATTTGAAGATTTCAATTTTTATGCTCAACAAGGCTGCACTTATTTGATAAAAATACAGTAAAATGGTTAATATTATTGCACATTTAAAGTAACTGTCTTCTATGTGAATGTTTAAAAAAAAAAAAAATTTCTGTGATCTAAGCTGAATCTTTAGCATCATAGTTTTCAATGTCACATGATCCTTCAGAACTTATTCTAATATGCTGATTTGCTATTCAAGAAGTATTTTTTGATTATTAGCAATGGTGTAAACAATTAGTTCAAAAAAGCTTACTGCAATTTATGATGCCTTATATATAATTTTATGAGATTTAGTATAATCAGAGCAGAATTTGTGTTTTTCATAAACAATAAGGACCTCTACCTGTGTATATAAACATTGATTTTGCCGATTATACCTTTAAACTTAATGCTGAAATTGAGTCCTCATTGATTCTGAACTTTATTTGCAGGGTTTGAGGGACAGGAAGTGAATCAGGATTGGTTGCCGACACTCCTGCTGCTACGAGATTACAATATCCCGACGTTATTCACCATGATCAAGTATGTTATACATATGTATACAACAGCATATATGAGAATGACCACTGTTTTACTTATTGCTGTCTATCTATGATTCAGTAATGAAGAGCTGCAGAGTACTCTTCATATGTTCATGGAGTTGGAGATGGATGTTAAGGACACCGGCTCAAACCCCTTCAGCTCTTTGAAACCTGAACAACTGCCAAAAAGCCCTAACAAAGCACCTATTTATGCCAATGCTCACTATGTTTCTTTCCATGGACTGCTGGAGGTGAAAGAAGAGGAAGAACAGAATTAACACTGGATATTTCAACTCAACTCTGCCCTCAGTCTCAATAAAGATAATGCTAGTGGCTGCAAAGGATAGACTTGAGTAGTTTAATTAGTGCTTATAAGTATTGAAATGTTATGTGACATTTGTGACCCTGGACCACAAAACCAGTCGTAAGCAGCTTTGGTATACATTGTATGGGTCAAAATTATTGATTTTTCTTTTATGCCAAAAATCATTAGCATATTAAGTAAATATCATGTTCCATGAAGATATTTAGTAAATTTCCTACTGTAAATATATCAAAACTTAGTAATATGCATTGCTAAGAACTTTATTTGGACAACTTTAAAGGCGATTTTCTCAATATTTAGATTTTTTGCACCAAATTCCATATTTTCAAATAGTACATCAATACATCAATGTAAAGCTTATTTATCCTTCAGATGATGTATAAATCTCAATTTCTCAGAATCTAAAAATAAATCCCCTAATGACTGGTTTTGTGGTCCAGGGTCACTTTTTTCAATGCAGATATAAAAAAAAATACATGTGATGTGAAAATATGGGATCAATGAGTTCAATTTATTAAAATATATTATTGTTTACGTTTCCAGCTGTCTCTGTATGGATTGAAACGCAGGCGCTTTTATTTTTTACCTCATTGATTCGGTGTGCCTTAAGCCCTTCAGCAGTTATGCAAAATCATGCAAATAAACTGATAAATCAACTTGTCGTTTTAAGATAAACCAAAGACTATAGATAGACTGTATAGATATAAAGGGAGTTTGGAGAAACTCAGCTTAGCATACAAATGACGGTGCAGTTTAAACATAACCACATTTATTTTACTATCATTTTATAACAGTTTTCAACTGTCAGGAGCTTTAAATATTAGGAGATGCTCTATTATTTTATTAAAATATTAATTTGATAGATTTTTTTTTTTTTTTTTTTTTAAGGAATGAGTATAAAACATCTGACCCTGGACCATGAGTGTACATGTTTCGAAATGGAGACTTATACATCATCTAAAAGCTTAATAAACAAGCTATTTGGAGCTATAGGACAATATCTGGACAAGATACAACTATTTGAAAATCTGGAATATGACGGTGCAAAAAAAAAAAAAATCTAAATATTGAGAAAATCGCCTTTAAAGTTGTCCAATTGAAGTTCTTAGCAATGCACATTACTAATCAATCAGAAATTAAGTTCTGATATATTTACGGTAGGAAATTTACAACGCTCTAAAAACGCTCATCAATTTCAAAATGATTGAGATAGCCAATCAAATCAAAGGAGGCGGGGCTTAACTTCACAGATTTCGAACAATCCCAGCGCTGCGGCGACGCTTCAGTTTTTAGCGGTTATGTGAGGTAAGATGTCTAAACATTTAATATTCGACAATTGTTTTACGATAGAAATGTTAAACGAACCATAGTAGTATACAATAATTCAAAACTATTCGTGTTTGTCAAATTTAGCCTTTTTGAATTGAAAATATACGTAATCATTGCTTAACTATCTTAAATTCGTTACTGAATGTTAACAAAGCCGTTTTCGAAATATTATCCATACGATTATGAGTGAATGTGATGTGATAATCTAGCCTGTTAAATATGATATTCTTTATTATCCTTTTCTTAACTACTTTAATTTGCTTCCATTTATTATTTTCTTTAAATAAAAAGACCCCCTTCCCCACAAAACTAGTGTTTAAGACATGAATACAGCTTTACATTCTTGCAATGTTTGTGGAACATCTGACTATAAAGTAAAATATTTGTACTTTTTAAAATAACAGTTTTCTATATTAATATATTTTAATATGTAATTTATTCCTGTGATCAAAGCTACATTTTCAGCATCATTACCCCAGTTTTTCAGTGTCACGCGATGTTTCAGAAATCATTCTAATATGCTGATTTGCTTCTTCAAGAAACATTTTTTATTACTATTATCGATATTTAATTTCATTTTTAGGATTCTTTGATTAATAGAAAGATCCAAAGATCAGCATTTAGATGAAATAAAAGCTTTTGTAACATTTTTGGGGGAAAGAAATTACAGAAAAAAAATACTTTTAATTACCAAGGATGCTGTAAATTGATAAAAAAGGGATGATAAACAGTGTCGGGGGTAATGCATTACAAGTAACATAATAATATTACTTTTTCCAAGTAACTAGAAGAGTGACAAGAAAATATCTGAGTTACTTTTTCAAATAAGTAACGCCAGTTACTTTTTCCAGCATTTATTGATTAAAAGCTCTCCTGTCCCCATGTTGAGAGAAATTGTGGGTAAGATGTTACTTTAGTTCTAGAATAAATGTGAACATACAAAAAAATAATCTCACTCACTAAAAAATAAATAAAAAAAACAGTGAAATTCAATGCAAACCTGCAACAATTAAATATGTTAAATAATACAAATATCCTTTATGTATTTAATCCTATTTTATTAACCAATGTCTTTGCTGCCGACCTTCCATGATCCATCCATACTAATAAGCAAAAATGACACAAGATAATCTAACATTTGTTTTCCTTTTTTTATTGCTGAAGAGTTGATATTTTATCGTCTGCGGTCTACTATACAGACGTGAATTTACTTTTCTCTAAGCCTGAGGCTTTTGGTGTGAAAAGGCTTTTACATTTGCCAAAAATAGAACTTTTTATATTAAAAACAAACAAGCAAGCCCTGCCCAGATTTAAAAAGTAACGCAAAAGTAACGTAACGCATTACTTTCCATAAAAAGTAAATAGTAACATAATTAGTTACTTTTTTAGGCAGCAACTCAATATTGTAATGCATTACTTTTAATAGTAACTTTCCACAACACTGATGATAAAGATGTTTATAATGTTACAAAAGATTTCTATTTCACATAAATGATGTTTTTCTGAACTTTATGTTCATCATAGAAACCTGAAAAAAATCTACCCAGCTGTGTTCAACATAATACATGTTTTTGAGCAAATCTGAATATTACCTTTTTTTACAAAGTTCAATTAAAGTCCAAATGAGGTCTGCAAGGTAAAGCCCCAAGTTCACATATGTCAGGACTGTGACCAAGTTAAGGTCATGAAAGCGATAATCGTGGGTTTTGGAGTCTCTTTTATAGTATTTATAGCCGTAAACAGGCCAAAGGATGGCAGCAGAAACATACAGAGCAACAGCGGCAACGTCAAGCCACAATTCCAATTTATTGAGATTGCAGCATCGCAGTAGATCCACGCACTTCTGCAGGTGCGACGGTATGACCACCACGGTTGGAGGAAAACACACCACGTAGACCACAATGCACAAGATCAAACCTAGAGGCCGGAACTGGTTTTCCACTCCTTTGAAGAAGCTGTATACCGCGGTAAAGATGAGGCAGGCTACAAACGCCTGGCTGAAGCGCAGGATGCCTCGCACGCTGGACAGGTAACCTTCAGGACACTTGAGTTTTAACTTCACAGCGTCGACCACGTACGCGCCGAACGCCAGAATGGAGGCGATGGCGCAGATAATGTCTGCGATGCATGTTGCGCACACAAACACGGTGCAGTACATGAGAGACGCGGACAACAGCATGAGGGACGACAGAAGACTCAATCCGCAGGAGAGATCATTCCAAGAGTGCTTGAGCAGGAAGGTCTCGATCAGTACAACCATCAGGCACTTCTCGATTACGAAGATCACCACAGCTACGATGAGTCCGAATACCCACACAAACTCACACCAGATCCCGTATGGACTAGACATGCTGCCACGAAACATTGGGATGATCAGCGCCAGTGCGCAGAACACCATCTCGAGGATTCGGAAACTTTGAGAGAAGCTCAAGCCGAACATCGTTGTTCTTCGTCTGATGCCAGAGAAGTGTGAGCTCTGCTCTAACAGTCATTACTCCACACTGCATGATTTACATTTACAATGCTGATGAAATCTTTACACACACTGTCAACTTCTAGTGTGTGGGAGTTCATAGTCTTCTGTTCTCTAATGTTCATATCTTCATGTCATGTTCAGGTTCAAAAGCAAAATGTTAGTTTAAAAAGTCTTGTCTGTTCACCAAGGCTGCATTTGTTTGATCGAAAAATACAGTGCGAGCTGAAATATTGTGAAAAATTATTACATTTTCTATTTGAATATATTCTAAAATTAAATGTATTCCTTTGATGCAACGCTGAATCTTTTGTAACATTTTTTGGGGGAAACAAATTACAGAAATTAATACTTAGGTAATACTTAGTACTTAAATAACATTTAGCAAGGGTGCTTTAAATTCATCA
The DNA here is from genome assembly GCF_049309525.1 of Garra rufa. NCBI lineage: Eukaryota > Metazoa > Chordata > Actinopteri > Cypriniformes > Cyprinidae > Garra > Garra rufa. Next base: position 36,295,713 of record NC_133384.1, read on the forward strand.
AAAGTGATGATAAAGATGTTTATAATGTTACAAAAGATTTCTATTTCAGATACATGCTGTTCTTCTGAACTTTCTATTCATCAAAGAAACCTGAAAAAATCTACTCAGCTGTTTTCAACATCATAATAATAAATGTTTTAAGCAGCAAATCAGAATATTAGAATAATTTCTGAGAGATCATGTGGCTGGAGCAATGATGCTAAAAAATTCAGCTTTGAAATTACAGGAATAAGTTACATTTCAAAATATATTCAAATAGAAAACAGTTATTTTAAATAGTAAAAATAATTCAGAATTTGACTGTTTTTGCTGTACTTTGGATCACATAAATGCAGGCTTGGTAAGCAGAAGAGACTTCTTAAAAAAACCTTAAAAATCTTACCGTTCAAATACTTTTGACTGGTAGAGTAAATGTTAATTATATTATTAAATGTTAACAAATACAATTTTAAAATTTGTTTATTATTTTCACATAAATGTATAGCTTTAATAAAAACAAAAATAACACAGATGTTAAATAAAATCATTTATTATGAACAATCAAGCATTTATGAAAGTGAAATAGAATATACATAAACATTTCCAATATCTATATTCCACGAAGAACATTTACCATCACCATTGAAGTGTTGCATTGCACAAAACCTTCTGTATATTGGAAAAAGGTTCTTTATATTATTAAAATGTTCTTCATACGAAACAGAACAAATCTTTATTTTAAGAAGTGTCCACAGAAAGGACTTTTATTTTCAAGAATTTTAATAACTGATCCATTAAATGTTTGATTTAAAGGGATAGTTCACCTAAAGATAAAAATTTGATGTTTATCTGCTTACCCCCAGGGCATCCAATTGTTTCTTCAGTAGAACACAAACAAAGATTTTTAACTCAAAGCGTTGCAGTCTGTCAGTCATATAATGGCAGTCAGTGGGCTCCACGACTTTAATAGTCAAAAGACATACACAGACAAAACCAAATTAAACCCTACGGCTTGTGACGATACATTGAGGTCTTAAGACACCAAACAATCATTTTGTGCAAGAAACACAAAACAGTATTATATTGTTTATGACCTCTGATCTGCGGCAGTGTCCAACTGTCCTGAGCACGTTCACAACAGCCGATAAAATAAATACTGTTCAGTTTCTTGCACAGGCTGATTGTTTAGTGTCTTAAGACCTGAATGTATCATCAGGAGCCACAGGGATTTAGTTTTGTCTGTGTATATTTTTTTGACAATCAAATCCTTGGAGCCCATTGGCTTCCATTATATGACTGACAGATTGCAACATTTAAAAATCTTAATTTGTGTTAAACTAAAGAAACTAAGTCACCTACATCTTGGATGCTCTGGGGGTAAGCAGATAAACATCAAATTTTAGTTTTTGGGTGAACTATCCCTTTAAAAATGGTTCTTCCATGGCATCACTGAAAACCCTGTTTATTTTCAAATCACAGTTAAGAGCGTCTGAATCCACAGATACCACAGCAAGTGAAGACCAGGTCAGTGACGTACAGGCCGAGGTTAACGTAGGTCATGAAGGTCACAACAAACTGGATGCTCCATATACAGCTGTTTCCCGGACAGTCTTTGGGCCGTGGGTTTCCTTTAAAGCTGTAGGTGGGCCAGAGGATGGCGGCAGTGATGTAAAGCAGAACCGATATTACCAGGAAAAGCATAGTGAAACGATCAATGGGTAGACATTTCTTTAACTTGGTCAAGATGTTAGTGATGATGGTCAGGAGGGTCAGAGGCAAAGGAATCACATAGGCCACGATGCACCACAGGAGAGCTGGTTTACCAACATAACCGATCAAGGAAATGAGGATGATGCAGGCAATGAAGGCCTCGAGAATCTTGATAAAGCCTGGAAGCACAGCCACATACGTCGCGGAGCGCGTTGCATCGCATTTATCCCTGAAAGTCTCCACGCAGTAAAGAGCGCAACACACCGCGGAGAGGATCGTGACCATCCAGCCCCAAATACACTTCCGGCAGATGTAGAAGTTGGCGAACATCACCGTGCAGGAGAACGTGCAGAGCGACGCCATCATGGCCATGCCGGTCGTGAAGTCGTCCCAGTCCATGCAGAACACCAAGATCAGCTTGTGGATGAGGAACATCTCCACTATGGTGATGACCAGCGAGATGATGGGACACAAACCCCACACCACCATGCAGTAGATCCAATAGGTGTGACCTGGGTGACCCCAGACGCAGCTCACCACAAACGTCACCACACACATCACGATCTGTGCCATGTGCAGGGCCCCGCGAGTGCTTGTCAGGGCCGAAAGAGAGAATTTGGGCTTTTCCATCTTGAAAATAACTAGCGCAGTGTGGCTCTTCAAGAGGTCTGAAGGCGTTATGGAAACGAGATGCTCTCGGATGAAGATAAAAACGTATGACATGCTAGATCATGCAAATAACACTGCAACCGTCACATTACAAGCCTAGTGGTTATCAGTGGGGAACGTACTCAAACGGTCAATTCACATTTATTTATAGTGCTTTTTACTCCAATTATGAAACAAATTCAATTTGGCTGTTTAGAAGCTCTACAGAAGACAAGTCCCAGTTGTCACTATATTGTTTCAGTTCAGATCAATAGCTGTCAAGGTTGCAAAAGTCATCAATTATAAAATAAATTCAGTTCTATAAAGCAGCTCTGCAGACAATAGCGCCATTTTTAACTCTAAGCTGTTTCGGTTCAGTCCAATAATTATGAATTAATTTTAGTTTAATAAATTTAGCTCAATTTAGTTCTATGTTGATTCAGTTAGGTTCAAAATTTGTTAGTGTTGCAAAGTTTATTCGTTGTGAACCAAATTCAGTTCAGCAATTCAACAGCTTTACACTAGACAATAGTGCAATTATTCAGCTCAATTAAATTATATATATTATATAACACTAAAGTTTGGGATCAGAGCGATTTTTAATGCTTTTTACAGGAGACTTTTCTGCTCATCAAGGTTGCATTTATTTGGTTAAAAATACTGGAAAAAAGCTAATATCGTAAAATGTTAATGCAATTTAAAATAGTGTTTTTTATTTTAATATATTTTAAAATATAATTTTGTGCTGGTTAATATTTTTTGGAACCAGGATTCTTTGATAAATAAAACATTAAAGAATAGCATTTATTTAAAATGAAACATTTTTGTAACAATAAACACCTTGTTCAAAGTTTGGGGTCAGTAATAAATTTTCATTCAGCAATGATGTGATAAATTGATAAAAAGTGATAGTAAAGACTTATATATTGTTAGAAAAGATTTCTATTTTAAATACATGCTGTTCTTTTTAACTTTTTATTCATCAAAAAATCAAAGAAAAAGGTATCACAGCTTCGAAAAAAACTTTAAACAGCAAAACTGTTTCCAACATTGATAATAAAAGTAATAAATCAGTATATTAGAATGATTTCTGAAGGATCATGTGACACTAAAGACTGGAGTAATGGCTGATGAAAAAGTCTGAATTTAATTTATATCTAACAATTTTGACTATAACTCGCAGTTGTCCATTTGTATCTCACAGTTCTGATAAAACAAGTCAGAATTGCACGTTTATATGATGCAATTCTGAGAAAAAAGGTAAGAATTGTGTGATGTAAACTCGAAATTGTGAGAAAAAAGTCAGAATTGTGAGAGAAAAAAATCGCAATTAATTTTATTTACTTTTTATTCAGTGGCGGAAAACGGGCTTCCATAGAAATCTGCCCTCTAGTGAAAGCACTGAATAACAGCAGCTTCATATGTTTGCATCCAAAGAAATCAGTAAATTTGTACATTTTCATGACTTTAAAAAACATAAATGTTTTATTACTTCATTTAAAAAACGAAACTTCTGTCATCATTTACTCAGGCTCACGTTGTTCCAAACTTGTATGAGTTTCTTTCTTCTAAACATAAAGAAGATATTTTAAAGAATAGTGGCTTCTAAATAGTTGCTGGTAGGCATTGTCTTTCATAGTATTTTTACCCCTGTTATGGAAGTTGATGGCTTCCAGCAATTCTTTGGTTACCCATATTCTTCCAAATATCTTAGTTATGAGAGATTATGACAAAACATTCATTTTTTGATGATCTGTTTAACATATTAATCATTAGGTATTCAAGAGTAAAGCAGCTTCCCTGTTGTCCTCCTGACTCGTTAGCCATGCATGATCATGCATAGTCATTTTGCATCATCTATACTGGATTAAATTACCAGGATGAACTGCTAGTGAACTGCATCCATGTATTTTACCTATTTACCACATTTACCCAATATGAGTCTTTAATTATAAGCTATGTAGATGTTTTAGTGAATCATTGTAAACAAGGCAGTGACTCACCTATTCCTTGTTATTGTATGTGACTGGTCTAAATTTAAAGCTGAACACAGTGTTTTGAGGATTGCGTGAGTCTATAAACCCTAGGGAGAAAAAAACTTTCCCTGTGCAGCAATGCCACCTTGATTAAGTTAACTTAATGACTGTCATGTGTCGGGCGGATGTTGTGCACAAGGCCGGGCGTTGTCTCATTACCAGTGCAACCCACCCTTTTGGCCAGTGACATGTAAAACTGTAAACAAGTCAGGTGATACAGTACAGGATGATCTTTTCCTTTTTCTGCCAATGCACAAAGAAAAACAAGGAGGATTCATGTAATTCTGAGAAAGATAGGTACTTATAAATAGACAAATTAACAATACTAGTTTTCACTGGTAGTGTATATCCAAATAGATAGGTAGATAGATAGAATTCAAACATAATTGTATATCTCTGTTTAATATATAATAACTCTATATCTCTTCACCCAGCGTGGAGTCGTAGTGTGACGGCAGAGCTCACTGCGCATGCGCGCACAATCACAAATATGCCCGCTGCCTGACAGACAGTCGAAAGCAAATCAGGTAAGACTGTCCATTCAAATTATTATTCCATTTACTATATTTTTTAAAACCCAAGCATCCTTTAGCGATTCCTATAGTTGAAGTGCTGCATTTCACACTTTTAAATGCCTTGACATCGGCATGTAACGTTAGTTCACTGAGTGCCTTTACACTGTCTGCACATTAGCTGCAAGAGCTATTCACGCTAGCTTAATCTAAATCGTCGCCGTTTCGTTTGCACGACTACGTGTATTAAAGACACTTTATAATAATAATACCGAATACGCCACAGAGCTGTCACCGCGCTGCATGCATCGGTAATGTTTGCAAACTAGTGAGTGTGAGTGTCTATAACGTTATCTGCCTGTCAGGTAACGTTACACGTCAGGTAGATTTGGGCTAGGAAGTGTGTGCGGGTGTTATAATGTTTATGTCTGTGAGTGAACGCTGACATGTGGAATATAAATAGCGCTTTGTGGACATTAAAGCATAAGAATAGCGACAAAGCGCGTGCCAGGTGGGTTTGACGTCGCGCTCATGAGGCGTTTCTCTCGCTCGCTGATTGGCTGACAGACTGCCGACGTTGCGTTAATTCGCTATAGCTACTATTAGTAAAACTATTAGGTTTTTGTCAGAATGATTCTGGAAGGTACTTACATTGTTTAAAAAAGATCAAAATTTATTCTGATTTTACCGTGCCTATATTTAGAAAATGTTAGATTTTTTTTTTTAAAGAAGTCTGCTCACCAAGCCTGCATTTATTTGATTCAAAATACAACAGAAACTGTAAAATTTGTAAATATTTTTACTATTTAAAATAACTGTTTTCTATTTGACTATATGTTAAAATGTAATTTATTCCTGTGATTTCAAAGCTGAATTTTAAGCATCATTACTGCAGTCTTCAGTGTCACATGACCCTTCAGAAATAATTCTAATATGCTGATTTGCTGCTCAAGAAACATTTTATATTATTATTATTATCAATATTTAAAACAGCTAAGTGCTTTTTTCAGGATTCTTTGATGAATAGAATGATCCAAAGATCAGCATTTATCTGAAAAAAAAAACAAAACAAAAAAACTTTTGAAACATTGAACACTAGCATTCAAAAGCTTGGAGTCAGTACAATTTTATTATTTTATTAATTTTTTTTTATTTTTTAAAAGAAATTAGCACTTTTATTTAGCAAGGATGCTTTAAAATGATCAAAAGTGACGATAAAGACATTTATAATGTTACAAAAGATTTTTATTTTTAGATAAATGCTGTTCTTCTGAATTTTCGATTTATTAAAGAAACCTGGAAAATGTGTGACTAGACTAATATTGCAAAAAATTCAGCTTTGAAATCACAGGAATAAATAACATTTTAAAATATATTCAAATAGAAAGCAGTTATTTTAAATAGTACAAATATTTCAACATTTTCATCCACCTGTGAGGAATCTCCTTATCCTAAAATTTATATATATATATTTTTTTTATGTATAAACACTGAATACTGAAAAGTTGTGTAAAATGAATAGACTCACTAGACCTGTGCTGTTAGATGTATTACTTATTTGCATTAAAATATATATATTTTTTTTATTCAAATGTTTTTGTTCAATTATTTATTATGTATTTAAAAACTATTTTATTTGATAGAGGAATTTTGATATTTTAACCAATTTCTAATTAATTTGTATTACTATTTTTAGCTTATTTTTTATTGTTTTATTTATTTATTAACTTTTTTCTAAACTTTTCCATTGACTCCGGAGATAAGGTTATGCAGCGTGACCAAAATCTAATATATCATGGTAACAGTAGATGTGCTTTCATACATTTTTACCTAAAATGTTCCTCTAAAGTCAATGTTTCACTATGAAATCATGTCTAAAACAACTGACAGCGAAATGATATCGTATTATGACAGACACAGACCGTCAGATGCACGTCCTCCTGTCGTGGTATAAATGGATTATATCTCCTTGACCCCTGACCCTTGACCTCTGGAGAACTGATTCTATAGCCCTACATCAGCAAATCCAATAGAGTATTTCTGCTTTGTTCTGATAGTTTCGTGTTGTAGATGTTCGATGAGCTCTGACCTCACAGCAAGCAACCCTAAAGTACAAGAGTCCAGAGCACACGCTTATAAATAGAGAAGAAAACAGGAGAAAGCAGGGATTCCTGTTTTTTCCAGTTGAAATCTAATAAGTATAATTGGGATTCAGAAAGGCACAAATACACACACAGACTCTCAGGAGGCTTGAAAGTCAACTGGATGTGATTCTTCTGAGGGTAACTTCAGCTATTTGTATGTCTAAGGAATTGTTTTGAATTAAAATTTAAAATTGATCTACTTTTGAAAATAGGACCTAAACTAAATGTTATATACATATATGTATAGATGTTATGTTGTCTTTTACTCTTGTGTCTGACCTAGAGTTTCAATTAAAAAAAAAAACTTGATCTGAAATCAATCTAAAAATAATTAAGAATATAAATTAAATATATAAAGTGTTACTGTTTTTACTTTGGATCAAATAAATGTAGGCTTGATGGGCAGAAGAGACTTAACTTTACAAATCTTATTGTTCAAAAACTTTTGACTGGTAGTGTATGTATAGATGTTTACTCATCTGAATGATTCTTTGTGATTCTTTCTTTTGTGATTCTTTATGAATTCTTTTATGTTTTTGTTTGGCTGTTTTTTATGCTTTATGTGTGTGTGTTTGTTAGGGATGCAACAGCTGAAAAGTTTAAGCAGATACTGACATAATTTGTATCTTATGGTGTAAGTTTTATTTTTATTGAATTATATTGAGATGACTAAATTCTGTGTAAAACATGCTGTAATTTATATTAAAAAAAAAACATTTATTAAAGTATTTAATGACATACAATTTTGTATTTTTACTTGAAATTATTATTAAAATATTAATTTTCCAATACATTTTTGTATTGTGAATTCAAAAGGTTCACTTACTGTATCAAAAAAAGAAAGAAAGTACTGAAATTTTGTAACCCTGAATATCCAGCATTGCAAAAATGTATTATACCCAAAACAAAATGGTTTCTTGAGCCAGTGGCTAAAGATTTTAAAGCTTGAGTAAAAAATATATACTCTAAGGCTGATGATACACTGGGCAACTTTTTGAGCAATTTTGATGGGCAACTTTTTTTGAGCAATGTTGCTTGGCCACTTTCCCATTGTAAATGGATAACAAATTTCTATCTGGATAATTTAGTTCAGTTGTGGGCCCTGTATCACACCTGGCTGCCCATTGACGGCAACATTGCTCAAAAAATTGCCAAGTGTATCATCAGCATAAGAGTCAAAATATGGTATATATTTTTTAAAGAAGTCTCTTTTGCTCACCAAGCCTGAATTTATTTGATCCAAAGTACAGCAAAACCATTTTTTTTACTATTTAAAACAAATGTTTTCTAAATGAATATATTTTAAAATATAATTTATTCTTGTGATTTCAAAGTAGATTTTTTAACACCATTATTCCAGTCTTCAGTGTCACATGATCCTTCAAAAATAATTCTAATAATCTGATTTGCTGCTCAAAAATACATTTATTATAGTAGAATTTTTTTCAGGTGTCTGAAGAACAGCATTGATCTGAAATAAAATGATTTTGTAACAGTATACACTATAGTATAAATACAGTATTTTTGTAAATAGAAATTTTAGAAATACTTTAAATTGATCAGAAGTGATGATAAAGACATAATTATAATTAACATTATAATGTTAGAAAAATATTTTTATGCCAGATAAATGCTGGTCTTTTGAACTTTCTATTCATCAAAGAAACCAGAAAAAAATCTACTCAACTCTTTTTAACATAATAATAATAATAATAATAATAATAATAATAAATGCTTTTGCAGCAAATCAGCATATTGGAATGATTCCTGAAGGATCATGTGACACTAAAGACTGGATTAATGATGGTAAAAATTCAGCTTTGAAATAACAGAAATAAATTACATTTTAAAATACATTCAAATAGAAAACAGTTATTTTAAACAGATATTTAACAATTTTACATTTTTTGCTGTATTTTGAATCAAATAAATGCAGGCTCAGTGAGCAAAAGAGTCTTCTTTAAAAAAAAAAAAACTGGTAGTGTATATTTAAAAAGGTCATTGTTATATTGTGCATCCCTAATATTTACTGGCTTGGCTTGTCATTAATATTGTCAGTCTCTCTTCTCTCAACAGCCTGAAGCAATATGACCAGCTAGTTTCTCTCTGTCCTCTCTTTGTCCCGTTTGACGTGTGAGGTCAGAGATCATGGCTGCGGATTGTGGCGTATTCGTGGACTGGTCTCAGATGGGCGATGTGAGTCGTGACGCAGCTCCTGGTAAGATTGAATATAAAGACTTAAAGGAACTAAAACAGCATGCACGCTCAGGCCAGTGGGCGAAAAATCACAGCCAGCGTTCAGGCGTTTACCAGCAGCTGCTTAAAGCTCTCCCATGTCGTACCGTAACACCGGACGCTGCGGTCTACCGGGACATCGTGGGCAATTCCAGCTCCAAGCGCAACCCATCTAACTATCCGCTGCCAGAGTTTGTGGATGGGACGCCGGTGCCACAGTACTGTCTAAAGGCCGAATCCGTGGGATCGGTGCATGCTGTGATTTCCTGCATAGCAGGGCAGTTCCCAGATATTTCATATTGTCCGTCTTTACCGGCGGTGACTGCGCTGCTGCTGCATTGGAGCGCGGATGAGGCGCAGTGCTTCGAGAGCGTCAGTCGCATGCTAGCCTGCAACGAACCCGGGCGACGCTTGTTAGATCAGACTTTCCTCGCATATCAGTCAGCATGCATGACCTTTGGTGACCTTGTGCATAAATACTGCCCGGCTGCACATAAGCTTATGGTTGCAACTGCGACAGACGTGCTGGAGGTGTATGCCGATTGGCAACGATGGGTTCTCGGCGACCTGCCTTTCAGCTTTGCTGCACGTGTGATGGACGTCTTCTTGGTGGAGGGGTATAAGGTTCTTTATCGCGTGGCTCTGGCGATATTGAAGTTCTATCGCAAGCAGCGCGCCGCCGCAGCAGGATCGGCTTTAACCAAGCAAGACTCGGCAACGATCAGGAGCGATATACAGGCGTTCGTGCAGAACATTGGGAAAAGCGTGACACCGGAGAAACTGCTGGAAAAGGCCTTTTCTATTCGCCTCTTCAGCAGGAAGGAAATCACGCTGCTCCAGCTGGCCAATGAGAAATCACTTCAGCAGAAAGGCATTACTGTCAAACAGAAGAGGTATGCAATTACGTTACATTATTATTATTTTTTTTCTGTTCACTGTAGTACTGTACTGTTAGATTATTTATTTATTTATTTAAATAAAATTTTATTTGTTTTAATGCTTTAATTTAGTTTTTATTAGTTTATTTATTATTTATAATGTATTTAAATCATATTATTTAGTTTTGTTTTTATTCAGATGTTTTTATTTAGTTTTCATTGTTTTGCTATTTATTTTTAGTTTTGCTTATGTTTTCAAATAAAATGTAATTTATTTTTGTTTTATTCATATCTTTTATTTAGTTTTCATTATTTATTATTTGTTTGTTTATTATGTTTTCAAAACAAATTGAGCTTGTTTTGTGTTGTTTTTATTCAAATTATTTTTTGTTTTCATGATTTTATTCATTACTTATTTGTTATGTGTTTAAATCAACTTTTCTTTATTTTTATTTTATTCAAATGTTTTTGTTTTTATTTTATTTATTTATTTATTTGTTTATTATGCATTTAAATTAAATGTACTTCATTTTTGTTTTTATTCAAATGTTTGTTTTTTATTTAGTTTTCATTATCTATGATTTATTTATTGTTTTTAAATCAAACTTTATTCAAATAATTTTTTGTTTTCATTATTTTATTTACTTATTTGTTTATTTGTTTATGTATTTAAATTAAATAAATGTATTTTGTTTTATTCAAATGTTTTTTGTTTTCATTATTTTATTTATTACTTATTTGTTATCTGTTTAAATCAAATGCAATTTATTTTTATTTATTTTTATTTTATTCATTTATTTTGTTTTCATTTTATTTAATTTGATTTCATTATGTCCTTTATTATTTATTTGTTTATTTAATTAAAATATTTTATTAAAATATTTATTTTAATCCATTTATTTATTATAATCAAATTGACTAATTATTAAAAAAAATCACGTTAATGTTATATTTAAATCTTATAGCATTTCTATAAGTGTTTTCTATATTTCTCTATAGTAAATTAATTGCATGAAATACAAGTAATTGTAAAAGTCTCCTTGATTTACGGTATTTAAAAAAAACACAAGTGGATTAAAAATACTAAATATAACTTACTAATTTATTTATTTGAGACATTAGTGGAGTAGTGATGGTGAAAATTCAGCTTTGGTCATAAGAATAAATTATATTTCAAAATATATTCATATAGACAACTGTTTTAATATTTTTTGTGAATTATATAGAAATATAATAGATGTATAGATATTTCACAACATTACTATTTCTCCTGTATAAAAAACTCCCTTGGAGTAAATAAGACATAATTAATGTAGTATAATGTAAACAATGTAGCATGCTACGTTTATAGTAAGTAGTATACAGTACTGCAGGATATTGTAGGCACTACATATAATTAACACTAATTAGTAACAATGGCAAAGAACTCATTATTTTTATTTTCTCAGGGCAGTGTCTGTTCATCTAAAAAAAAGTCCTTGTTTACTATTTATGTCTATTTATATCTCTTTTGTTTGGCTCTGTTCTGCAGCTTTCTACTGATTTGCATTAGTTTTTCATTCCTGTTTTTCATTCTATTTACTTTGCATCTCAGTTTATTCATTTGTTTTCCATTCCTCCTGCTCTCCACACTCTGTGCTCTCTATTAGCTCCATCAAAAGGTGGGTATCTTCATCTCTCATCATCCTCCTCCTCCTCCTAATGCATTTTTGTTTTTCTGACGGTTTCTGACCCATTTTTTTTTTTAGATTTCTGCACAGTGAAATATGCATAATGTTTGCATTTTCTTCTTTATCCCCAGACAAAATGTCCAGTTAGCCGTGAACGCAGATAATTTCAGCTCTGAGATCGTCAGCGCTAAAGAGATCAGAGATATCTGGTCGTGGATCCCGGAGCGATTCGCTTTATGTCAGCCGCAGCTGCTTTTCACCACATCCACACATGGTTGCAGCCTTAACAGGTACAAAAACACACCTGAACGCTTATACAGCGGCTGGAAAACACTCCAAAATAAAATATTAAAGCCTATTGCATTCATTTTAAGGGGAGACACTGCAGGCAAAAATACTGTTTTTTCATGCACCTGTCAAGTTTGAGATTTTGGGCTTGGTTTTTTCAGACTAGTGATAAGACAACATCCAAAAGACACTGTTAAGTGTTTATTTGGTGGCACTTTATCTATTTGTGTCAATAGATTTCAATTAAAATACATATTTTTAAAAGCTGTTTTCTCAAAATTAGTTTTTTCTTCTACACTGAGCCATAAATCTCCACTTCGGTAGCACTTACACACACCAAACTTTACATTTTTATTCCTGTCTATATCCTGAAGGTTTTTACTGAGGGATTTGTTCATGTATAATTTGCTTGATTTTATACATTTTATTTAACTGATTAATTAAATGACATTATTTTGTTTTTATTCAAATGTTTTCATTATTTTGTATTACTTATTTATTTGTTATGTATTTAAATCAAATTTAATTTATTTTTGTTTTATTCAAATGTTTTCATTATTTTATTATTTATTTATTTATTTGTTTATTGTGTTTAAATCAAATTTAATGTTTTTATTTTCATTTTATTTATTACTTATTTATTTGTTTAATATTTTATTATTTTTATGCTTTTATTAAAATGTTTTTATTATTTCATTTATTATTTATTTTTATTTGTTCATTTAATTAAATTATTTATTTTGATCCATTTATTTATTTTAATCAAATGTGCTAATTCATTAAAAAAAAAATCATTTCAATTTTATGTTAAAGTGTATCACTCCAGCAGTGTTTTTTATATTTCTCTATAGTAAATTAAATACATTTTATTCGCCCCAAAATTTTAAAAGATATATTGTTTTCTCTCTAAGTATTTTCTAAATTATGGCGAGACAAAATGAGATATGCAAAATTCCCTCTGTAAAAACATTTGACTCTAATATGTAAAAAAAAATTAAACAAGAATTTCGAAACAGACTAGCAAACATTTTTAATTTGCATATTTAAACCTAACATTTTAGAAAACTTTGTTTTGTTTACAATTATCAATGTAATCAATCAACTGGGTAAGTAAAGTGATAACTATTAGTTGTTGTTTTTTACCCTCTTCACCTGCAGTGTCTCGCCTTAAAGAAGAAGTCGTAGTGAGTAATAGTTGCTGCCTCTGAGTAATAGATATTTCTCAGACTGTTTACAGAAGTCTTTAAATCTGAGTAAACGTCTTAAACTGTGTAAATGTTTTGTAAATATGGTTTGTGATGTTTTATTCAGGTTTTATTCCCATTGTGAGGGATATGAGCCGACATTAATGCTCATCAGAACTACAGACAGAGAGGTACTAAAACCCTTAAATCTTTATTTCTGTTATTTTATTTGTTTTAGTATGTATTAAGGTGCCACAACAAATGTTTATACATTTGTACTTAGTTTTAATAATTTAGCACCAACTCTGGGAAGGAAATCTGTTAGAGGGTTATTTAAATTATTTACATTTCAAGCAAAAAACTGATTAATTAAGTTACATTATTTTGTTTTTATTCAAATGTTTTTTTGTTTTCGTTATTTTATTTATTACTTATTTGTTTGTTATGTATATAAATCAAATTTAATTTATTTTTGTTTTATTCAAATGTTTTTATTTAGTTTTCATTATTTATTATTTCTTTATTTGTTTATTAGATGTTTAAATCAAATATAATGTATTTTATTCAAATGTTTTTTGTTTTCATTTTCAATACTTATTTACTTTATTATGTATTTTAATAAAATGTATTTTATTTTTATGCTTTTATTCAAATGTTTTTATTTAGTTTTCATTATTTTATTTAATATTTCTTTGTTTATTATGTTTAAATCAAATTTAATGTATTTTTATTTAAATGTTTTTTGTTTTCACTTTTATTATTTACTTCATGTATTTTAGTAAAATGTATTTTATTTTTATGCTTTTATTCAAATGTTTTTATTTAGTTTTTATTATTTCATTTATTATTTATTTGTTTATTTAATTAAATTATTTATTTAATTATTAATTTGTTTATTATGTGTTTAAATCAAATTTAATGTATTTTTATTCAAATGTTTTAATTTTTTATTACTTTATTTGTTTATGTATTTAAATCAAATTTATTTTATTTTTATGCTTTTATTCAAATGTTTTTATTTAGTTTTCATTATTTCATTTATTATGTATTTATTTGTTTATTTAATTATATTTATTTTAATCCATTTATTTATTTACTTATAATTAAAAAAAAATCACTTTAATTTTATTGAAATATAAATCGCTTATAGCTTTTCAATAAGTGTTTTCTATATTTCTCTATTGTAAATTAATTACATGAAATACAAGTAATTGTAAATGTTTCCTGCTTGATTTACGGTATTTAAAAAACTACACAAAATTACACAAAAGTGGATTAAAAATGCCAAATATAACTTTACTTATTCATTTATTTTATTCATTTATTTTAGACATTAGTGGAGTAGTGATGCTGAAAATTCAGCTTTGATCACAAGAATAAATTATATTACAAAATATATTCACATAGAAAACAGTTTTAATAATAATTATTGTATTATAGAGAATTATAATGGATATGTAGATATTTCTATTTCTGTCATTTTGTTTGTTTTTAGTACGTATTTAGGTGCCACAACAAATATATTTACTTAATTTTAATCATTTAGCACCAATTCTGGGAAGGAAATCTGTTTTTCCCAAAATAACTGCAAATGTATGATGAACTAATTTTGTTTATAGGCAGAAATCCAAAAATATGCCAGCTCTATTAGAGCCGTTAAGTCAGTTCAGGCCAATTTCAGAAGACTAATTTATTTTTTGGAAATTTTTTTCATGGGTTTTGCAGTGGTGGTTGTAATTTTTGTCAGTGAAATAAGGTCTGTGGTTATTCTTGCATACTATGTAGGATAGTAAGCAAGCTTGGACGCAGGGAAGTTGTTCAGGATCTCAGGCTGTGATTGACGTGCCTCTCATCCAATCATATTCCAGGTGTGTGGAGCCTTCCTGTCCACTGATTGGGAGGAGCGGAAAAGAGGCGGGAACAAGCTGAGCTTCTTCGGCACTGGAGAGTGTTTCGTCTTCAGAGTATGTTCTTTTCACATCATTTATTATCATAATAATATAGGTAAATCATAATATGGGATATAAATAATAAAATTAAAGTATTTATAGTCAAATTGGGATCTTCTTTATGGATTATCCATATGGAGTTTATCCACTAGGCGGCACTGTTTTCTGGAGTATTAGATTAGATTATGCATTAGTGTGTGTTGAGTTGCTCTCACTCTCATTCATCATCGTTTTATCTTCTTACTCTCTCAGAGGAATATTTTATAGCTCTTTGGTAACTCAAGAAGAGGCAATTGAATTCTTAGTTATGTTTCTTTTAACAATGAATTTTGTCAAAAGATGTTTCTGGACAGATTCCTTAGTAGGGATAAAACGGCCACAGATTAATCATAGTTATCTTACTGTGATGTTAAAGAGAAAATTAATGTAGATAGCAGCTCAGATGACTTGATTTTGTAAGGAAAAGCAAGTTTATTTATATAAATTACTTTAAAAAAAATTAAGTCATTAAACAAATGTAAATATAATTATGCATGCAGTGTACGTGATAGAAAATAAAAGTAAGAATTTATACATTTATTTTAAAAAATCAAATACATATTTATAATTTTATAATATACAAATTAATAGTGTGTATTTATGTGTGTGTGTGTGTGTAAATTTATATAAATAGGAAAGATTATAAATAATAAATATTATTGATTATGACGTATTATATATATGTATGTGAATATATTTTTTATATTTATATAGGATTTTTTATATATAAGCAATTCAACATAAATAAATTTATAAAGATAAATAAAATAATATATTTTTTATATTATAAATATGAAAATATTTATATTTATATAGGATTTTTTAAATATTATAAATATTTAAATATTTATATTTATATAGGATTTTTTTAATGTAAGCAATTCAGCATAAATTTATAAAGATAAATTAAATATATATTTATTTATTATAAATATTTATAATATATATATATAGATTAATTGTGTGTATATATATAACATTTGAATATATATTATAATAATATGTAATTAACATATATAAATAAAAATTACAATAAATATTACATATTTATCGAATGCATACATATTTATAAAAAATACGTATGAAAAGTGATAAATAATAAAAAAAATTATATATATAATTGTTTAATATAATTTAATAATAATAAAACAATAATTTATACAAATGTATATATATATTTATGCATACAGAGTAAGTGATTAAAAGACACATACTGTATGTATAGAAAATACAGAGTAACAATATAAATATGTGTTTATAAGTTTTACATATTACTTATATATTACAATAATATATAAGCATATTTATATAAATATGTATGAAAATGATAAATAACAAACATTATTAATTATGGCTAATAATAATTAATAATTTTAAATGTATATATAAAATTACATGTAGCTTTAGCTATTTCTTTCCTATAGATCATCAGTTAAGCTATTAAAATGGTAAATTGTTTTGCCATGAGCTTGTGAATTGGTTTCATATTCTGTAGTATATCTAAAGTGACTTACAGTGCCACTATAAGGACACAATGTTTGTAGATTTTATCAGTCCAGACCTTTAACCACAACTGAACCACCGCAGCATGTATTTAGATTTCACTTCCTGTCTTTCCTTGTGCTTTGACCACAAGACTAACCACTGAAACAGTGTGGTTGTTGTCGTTGTGTTAAATGTGTGTATTTTGTGTCTTGCATGTTTCAGATGAAGCCGGAAATGGAGCGTTACGAGTGGGTCATTATCAAACACCCAGAGCTGGCGAACGCTTCTCAATCCACAGATGATGATCAGACCGGAGCGACTGACAACGGTGCGCCGCAGTCTCTAGAGAAACCCGCCACAGACCCGTCTCACCTGTCCCCCTTCCTGTCTGCGCGACACTTCAACCTCAACTCAAGGAACACATCCATGTTTATGGCAGGAAACATCGACTCCATCATTATCGGTGAGAGAGATTCTCACAAATAGGATTTTTATTGTATTTTTTCTCTTCACTTAATAATCAAACACCAGTTCTTACAGTAATAATGTTTGTTTTGAATGTTGTGACAACTAACTGAGATATTGTTTATTTAGCACTAGTTGAAACTTCCTTTTAAGGCGAGACACTGCAGGTGAATAGGGTAAAAAAATTAACTTATAGTTATCACCTTACTTACTCATAAATACTAATATATGATAATTGCAAAATGTAAGGTTTAAATATGTAAATGAGGCATTATTTAATGCAGGGGTCCCCAAACTAAGGCCCGGGGGCCGAATGCGGCCCACATTTGGACCGGCCCTCTGAACAATGCCAGAGACATATTTTGAAAATGTAATTTTAAATATGTGACCCTGGACCACAAAACATCATAAAAGTCATAAGGTTAAATTTTCCAAAACTGAGATGTATGCATCATATGAAAGCTCAGTAAATAAGCTTTCTATTGATATATGGTTTGTTAGGATAGGACAATATTTGACTGAGATACATCTATTTGAAAATCTGGAATCTGAGGGTGCAAAAAAATCAAAATACTGAGAAAATCACCTTTAAAGTTGTCCAAATTAAGTTCTTAACAATGCATATTACTAATCAAAAATTACATTTTGATATATTTACAGTAGGAATTTTACAAAAAATCTTCATGGAACATGATCTTTACTTAATTTCCTAATGATTTTTGGCATAAAAGAAAAATCAATAATTTTGACCCATACAATGTATTTTTGGCTATTGCTACAAATATACCCCAGCGACTTAAGACTGGTTTTGTGGTCCAGGGTCACATATGTTTTACTTATATCATGTCGTTATCTGATAATAAAGGTTGGCTTAAAACTAAAATTTCCCTTAGTTATTAACATAGCCTAATTATTTGTTACATTCATCAACAGAATGGTACATTCAACGTAATGTGTCATCGCGATCGAACAGGTGATGCTCAGGAAACCTTTGCAGGTGTTTTGAGTTGATTAGCTGATTGGCTTGTCACCATATTCTAATTTGTTGAGATAGTGAATTGGTGGGTTTTTGTTAAATGTGAGCCAAATCATCACAGTTAAAAGAACCAAAGACTTAAACTACTTCACTCTGCATGCATTAAATTTATTTAATACACAGGTTTCACAATTTGAGTTGAAATTTATATTCTAATTTACTGAGAAGCATTTATCAAAATAAATGATAATTTGTCTGTCTGGTGCATAAAAAAATAATAAACTATTCTAGCATTAAAAGGTATAATAAATACAGTTAAATATCATAATAAAATAATAATAATAATAATAGTAGTAGTAGTCAGTCCGGCCTGGCCCCCCATTAAAGAAAAGAAAATTATGTGGCCCTCTCAGAAAAAAAGTTTGGGGACCCCTAATTTAATGAAATATGCACTAATTTGCATACATTTCTAGCACAAAAATCTAAAAACTGAATGAAGTCAGTTTCAAAATTCTTGTCGATTTATTTATTTTTTTGACATATTCAACTTTAGTCAACTTTACAGAGGGAATTTTGGGTATCTCATTTTGTCATGCCCTTATTCAGAAAAAACCTAGAATAGAAAGGAAACACTCAGTTTTTGACAATTTTTGGAGAATAAAACGTTGTATATAATCAAGCAAATCATATAGGTACAAATCGCTCTGTAAAAACCATGATATAGACAGGAATAAAACTGTAAAGTTCGGTGTGTGTAAGTGCTCAGTGTAGGAGAAAAAACTCATTTTGAGAAAACAGCCTTTAAAAATATGGATTGTAATTGAAATCTATTGACACAAATAGATAAAGCGCTATAAAAGAAACACTTAACAGTGTTGTTTGGATGTTTTCTTTCCACTAGTCTGAAAAAAACACTTAATGAAAAACCAAAAAGCCCAAAATCTCAAATTTGACAGGTGCATGAAAAAGCAGCATTTTTGCCTGCAGTGTCTCCTCTTAAATCAGATTAGCCTTGGTTTTCTTTGGTGTAGTATAGAAAGAAAGAAGATCAAAAATCTAATTTAGGGATGCACCAAATGTACGGCAACCGAAATTATGCGGCCAAAAAAAGCGGTGTTAGGCAGAATAAGCGAAAAGGCCAAATAAATTATACTGAACAATGACGTGATGGAATCAAATAGAGGCGTGTACTAATTAGGGGTGGCACGGTACATGAAAAACAACTGAACCGTTCGGTTCGCTTGTCTCGGTTCGGTGCGTGTGTGCGTCGCATGGTTCAACGGTTCAACGCATGCGCACTGTAGCCTCGTGAGTGTCCTTTTTGCGCGAAATAAGAGGTGTGTGTAGACATAGAGACAGTAAAAGTGGAGTGCTGCAGGTTACGTCACGTGTAGAAATGGCAAGTGGGAGAGATAAGGAAGGCTGCCCGGAGTTGGAGGATGCGCCAGCTATGATACGCTGTTCATCCAACTTGGCTGTGCTTTCAATTTTATTAAAGGAAAGGATGAAGCTGATTGGTTGGTTCATGTCACATGGTCTGCGGTGAGCTTGCGGAATTTTGAAACGTTGAGATGTTTTTATCTCGATGTGGCACGTACGCGCCTGGGAAAACGAGCTTGTCGAACCGCGTCGCTTCCATTACGAGCGCGCATACCGCGCGTCTGCATTTGAAATAACGAACTTGAGTGCACAAAAGACGCTTCATGTGAACGGCCCCTTAGCCAGGTCAGGTGTGTGGGAACATTTTGGATTTCATGATTTCATCTTAATTTGTCAGTTCATCTGAGAAGACATCACGCCAGTGTGTTGGTAGACATGCAAGTTAATTCTTCAGTTCAATCTTTATGTGCTAAAAAGGCACACAAATTCCTGTAGAGATACACATTGTCCTGTTTTTGCCAAATAAATGAAAAGCATGTCATCAATGTCTTCTCTCTTGCTGTATCAAATCTCCCCTAGCTTTCCTCAGAGATGGTCTCAATAATGTGCTTAAAGTCAAGTCCAATTCAGTTTGTGCATGATTACATGATATAACTTTTTTTTTTTTTTTTTTTTATAATGTATCCTAAATTGTGGATAATCAAGCTACATTTCATATGCCAAAGTAAATTTCTGGAGTGTTAAAGATTAAAATGAAAAATAAAAAGAAGAACCGTACAGAACCGAAAACCGTGACCCTAAAACCGTGATACGAACCGAAACGTGGGTTTTGTGAACCGTGCCACCCCTAGTACTAATGCAGCAAACTTGTCAGCAGTGTGGAAGCATTTAACAAGCACCGACAGCGAGAGACTATTTAGAAACCCATCGCATGTCTTCGATGAGAAGAGAAAGAGCTGGTTGTTGCTGGTTACTGTATGATGACTGAAATCACCAAATGGCCTTAAACCATTATTTAGTGAATAAACTACAGGATGTTATGTTGTCTTATACACACACAAATTGTATTTATTGTAACAGTGCTGCACAAGCTCCTTAGTCAGGGTTCCAAGTCCAAAGCTATTATTTGACTAACTTATTATTTTTAAGTTAAATTGTGCTTTGTTGGTAGGCTGTAATGTCTACTAGAATGTTAAAAATGTCCATTGTTTAGTAAATATTTTTAAATTGTTGTTTTGTAATTGATAATTTTTTTTTTAAGCAAGACAAAAATATAATAAGCACATTTTGGCTATTTTTAATTCATGCAGTGGTGAAAAAAAGATTTGCCAAATACATGGTAAAAAAAAAAGTGTTTGGTAATCAGTGTTTAATTTTGTTTGGCTTGGGCTTCGGCCAAGAATTTTAATTTCGGTGCATCCCTAATCAAATTTTGACTCCTTGATTCTCTATAACTGGTGCTTTGCATTGTTAATGTAGGAGGAGGTGAAGGTAACGCTCTGTACATCGACTCAGAGCTGAACCACGGCCGAACGGAGCGTTGCCTGACCTTCGACAACCCGCCGCTGTGCGCGGAGAGCTTCCAGATCGCTCTGCTGGAGGTTTGGGGCTTCAAAGACACCATGGCTTCGTAAGATCTCCACGACTGAAGATGCTGTGGCTGTAAGATCCATCGTGTTGTGATAGACGTCCCTTCATGTAGGCGGAAACAGAGATGTGATCCGCTCTGAGCTCCAGTGAAGATGTTTAATGTTTATTGTGTATATTTATCCATTCAAAACATATCTCAAGGTTTATTTAAAATCTTTTCATATCAGCAGAAAGCCTATGTTGATGTAGTCAAAGAATCAAAGGGTTCTGATGCAGGAAGGTTTAGTTTTGAAGAATTTAAAATGTTGCATTAACTGCAATATTGATTCATATCTAAAAAATAAAATGAGGACCAGAAGAGTGAAGAATTTCATGTTAAATAAAAAAAAAAAAAGTCTTAATCGATGTGATTCCAGCAAAGTGTTAGATATTTGTCTCTGTCTTTTCTGTCAATGTATCATTGTTTTCTCATTACACTTATGAGAAATTGAAGGTCATCAAAATGTTTTTTATGCAAAATATAATTTTTTTCTTTTCATTATGGGGTTGAAATATCACCCCTGGCATTTTCAATGACTTGCCCAGCCAAGAGCGATCAAAGTTTCTCTGTCCCAGTCCCTTCTTTATGGAAACTTGTTTCCGCCACTGAATAAAAAAAAAAAAAAGACGTAATTGCGACTTTCCAATGCAAAATTCTGCCTTTTTTTCTCTGCGTGTTCTAAAATCACAATTGTGAGATAAAAACTCTCTATTATGTGTTGTAAAATCTGAATTGTGTTTCTGGGAAATACAAAAAGGTCAGCATTGTGAGTTGATATATCAGAATTGCAAGTTTATTTGTCAGAATTGCGAGTTTGAAACTTTATTTCTCAGAATTGCACGTTTGTATCTTGCAGTTCTGACTTTATTTCTCAGAATTGTGAGTTTATTTTTCAGAATTGCATGTTTATATCTTGCCCTTCTGACTTTTTGCTTGCAGTTATGTTATAAAACCTGAAAAAAAAAAGTTTATATCTCAGAATTGCAATTTAATTTCTCAGAATTGTGAGTTTATTTCTCGAAATTGCACATTTATACCTTGCACTTCTGACTTTTTTCTCACACTTGCGTGTGTGTCAGAATTGCGAGATAAACTCACAGTTACATGTTATAAAATTACAATAGCAATTCTGGGAAATAAAAATGTCTCAATTGCGAGTTTATATCTCAGAACGGCAAGTTCATTTCTCGCAAAGTTTATATCTCACAATTTTGACTATTTCTCAGAATTGCATGTTTATATCTTTCACTTATGACTTTTTCCTCACAATTGCGGTATAAAGTCAGATTTGCGAGATATAAACTTGCAATTACGTGTCAGAATTATGATTCTGGGAAGTAAAAACAATTAAAATTGTGAGTTATTTCTCATCTCATATCATCTTTTATTTCTTTATTTCCTGTCCAAATCCTAAAAGGCCATGCATAAATGCACAACATGTTTTTATTAAGTTAAACGTGAATGTTTATTGTTTTCAGGTTGAATTACAATGTAAAGTGTAGTAGAGATCAAGCTTTTTGTTAATCATTCAATGGTCTTTGCTTGAAGTCTATGTATGAAAGCATAATCAGCACTATTTTAAGTGGGAAGTATTACATTTTATGATTTATCTTTATCTTTGCACTTATCAAACGTATTTTAAGTTGCCGAATGTTATGAAGTAATATCAGTGATATAGTGTTTGATTTAAGTTTCTGTGTATCAGTTAGAATATCTTCAGCTCATAACGTTAAATCTTTGAATAGGAGGTTCAGTGATCAAAACCGGTTGTGACGAGTGTTTAATGTGCATGTACATCGTGAAGTGTTACCATATCAGGTGGTGTGTTTGTGTGTTATGTGTCTCATTCAGAAGGAACAGGCCGTCCTGAGTGTGTATGTGTGTTTGGAGAGTGAAGTTCAAGTCTTAAACATTCAAAACATTTAGGTAACAACCCTAAACTATAGTCTCAAACATGTAGTGGTCTAGTATCTGCTCATAGAAGAATAAAAACTGCAAACTGTCATTAAACAGTTTTCGTTCAGTCTTTTGTGTCTATGCATCAAAGTCCCCCACAGTCATGGAAAACTTGTAAGTCACCTTAGAGAATCTGCAAAATGTTAATTATTTTACAAAAATAAGAGGGATTGTACAAAATGCATGTTATTTTTTATTTAGTACTGACCTGAATCAAAAATTTAGTCCACAAGAGAAAGCAATAGCTGGATTTATAAAAATGACCCTGTTCAAAACACATACGCTTGATTCGTAATACTGTGTTGTTCCTGAATGATCCACAACTGTGTTTTTTTGTTTAGGGATAGTTGTTCATGAGTCTCTTTTTTGTCCTGAACAGTTAAACTGCCTGCTGTTCTTCAGAAAAATCATTCAGGTCCCACAGATTCTTTGGTTTTTCAGCATTTTTGTGTATTTGAACCCTTTCCAACAATGACTGTATGATTTTGAGATCCAGCTTTTCACACTGAGGACAACTGAGGGACTCATATGCAACTATTACAGAAGGTTCAAACACTCACTGATGCTTTAGAAGGAAACACGGTGCATTAAGATCCAGGGGGGTGAAAACTTTAGGAATTTGGAGATCAGGGTAAATTTAATTTATTTTGTCTTCTGGAAATCATGCAAGTATCTTCAATCGCTTCTGAAAGGCAGTACTAAATGAAACAAATACAATATTTGAGCAAAATAAGAAAAATATAGGCATCTTCATTCTGTTCAAAAGTTTTCACCCCCTGCTCTTAATGCATGGTTTTTCTTTCTGGAGCATCAGTGAGTGTTTGAACCTTCTGTAATAGTTGCATATGAGTCTTTTAGTTCTCAGTGTGAAAAGATGGATCTCAAAATCATACAGTTGTTGTTGGAAAGGGTTCAAATACACAAAAATGCTGAAAAAAAAAAAAAAAAAAGATTTTGTGGGACCTGAAGGATTTTTCTGAAGAACAGCAGGCAGTTTAACTGTTCAGGTCAAACACTGGACTCGTAAACTACTATCACTAAACAAAGAAACAGCTGTGGATCATTCAGGTAACAACACAGTATTAAGAATCAAATTCATGTAAACTTTTGAACAGGATCATATCTATAAATTCAACTATTGTTTTCTCTTGTAAATGGTATGTGAACTTATTTTATGTGAGCAATCTTATCCAGGTCAGTACTAAACAAAAAAATAACATGCATTTTGTATGATCCCTCTTATTTTGGTAAAATAATTAACATTTTGCAGATTCTGCAAGGTGCATGTAAACTTTTGACTTCAACTATGTCTGGAAAAGTCATAGTGAATATGTATTTTCTAGCCATACTCTTAAATGTGTCATTGAATATAAATACATTTTTTGAGTGCACTATTCATATAAAATGATTTGCATTCAGAAATTACAGACAAACTGCCTCTGTTAATAGAAATGACATTCTCAGCTCTCTTCTGCTGTCATGATACGTGCGTGTATCGTTGACCTTACAATGCAGATTCTCCCTTTGGCTAAATGAGAGCCAACTAATTGATCTTCCATCATGTGTCCTGAACAACATGTGTTCACCAAGCATGCAGAGACTGGCACTTGAAATAAATATGGCAGAATTACACTAGCTGAATACATATACAATGCAATTACAGATACAGTTATAGCATATCAAATAAAAAATGTTGTATTTACATTTAAAAATAAATTATCCTCAGCAAGACCCTATTACTATATGAGCTCATGTTCATATATTATGTGTCTATAGTAAAGTCTATTAAAATTCTTGCTGACAGAGGGTGGTGGGCGTGGCCTGTCGTTGACGTCACTGCCTAGAATGACCTTCATATCGGGAATCCTCATCCACTGCATCACACTCCACTGCGTGGGTGACATAATATCACTCCATTATAAAGGAACGATATTATTACCAGCATAAGATATCGTTAAATAGATCAAAATGGTCTTTCTGAATTATTAAATATCTTAAAATATGTCGCCTTCAAGCAATGTGAAGCAAACCTACGCCCTTATAAAGAATGCCTCAGCAAGATACAGAGGAAAAGAGATGCAATACGAGTATATAATGTATTAAAATACATATTAATGTTAGACATTTCGAATGAGTAGTGGCTGTGTTTTTGCAGACAGATAGCAAATAATGATTTAGAAGTTACATAATGCATAAAACCCTCTGATCTTTATTAAAAAATACTTAATACAAGGGTTTTTAAAACACATTAGATTGCGTCCGTGTTGTTTGATAAGGAAATATCCCGCACTATATTTACCATTGAGGCTTAGCAATAAAAGATTAAATGATTTAAATAAAACGAAACATAGAATAAAGAGTATTTTAAGAGTATAACATGTTCACACCCAGATTATAAACGCACGATTTTTATTCTAAGGATTTGAACATCTTTAGAATTAAAGGGAAAGCCCGCAGCGGAGCGCACTATTATCTCTAAAAATAGGGGAGACCGTAAACCACAAAACCTTTAAATCACTATCTGTGTTGCACCCAAATGCTTTCTGTTGAATGATTTTATTACGCTTTTATTTCTTACTCAATCTCGGAGTGTATTTGAAAAAGTACACCAGCGCATTCCGACATTTTCAAGATCTCCTCCCCCTCCAGGAGTCGGATGGGATTTTCTTCACGGTGTGTCAGGTGACGTTTTCGGCCATTTTGTACCGCAGATTCATCGCACAGGATCCGATAGGAGCAGTTTCCATCTTTCGATTGGGCTTTAAAACCATTGTTCTTTACCAAACCGTTTGCCTTCAGATCCCGGTACCCGTCAGTTTGTACGGTTCTGCTTGTGTCCAGCAGCATTAGCTCGGTGTTATAGGTTTTGAGGTGAAATTAGAGGAATAATGTCGTCGGGAAGCCCTGAATACTCGTCGTTCTTCGCAGTGATGGGCGCATCAGCAGCGATGGTCTTCAGCGGTAAATTTATTTAAAATATATTTATTTAACATTTATTAATCACTATTGACATAATTATATCTGATTATAATTATATTTAGACTCTAATAAAAACGCCCTTTGTTGGTTACATTGATCTGAGGAAATGTCATTCTGTCATAATGATGTGGTATTATTAATCATTAGTGTTAGGAAAAAAGATACCTATTTATTTAAAACATTTTTTTAAGTCGTACTAATCATCACCTTCAGATTTGACATCAAAAAAAGATGTCTGCTGCGTTATAATCCAATCCTGTCAGTGCTGGTTCTATTACTCCTGGTCTGATATGAAATACTGTTAAAAATATAATTAAATACGGTCCTATGACACATTTTACATTTGATAAAATCTGCTGTCAGATAATGATTTCCGTGTGATCATAATCCAACTATGCCCTATTAGAAAAATTCCTGCATTTATTGTTAAAATGATTAATTTTTGAAACCATTGCAATGCACATACTTTAAATTGAAGTCATAAAATATGAAATTATTTTATAGATGTTGGACATATCAGCAAATGTAGCTTTAGGGATCCAACCGGCCTTTGATTTAACCAGCTATGGGATACAATTCATTCCCTGGTTTGGTAGATTTAGAGATTATAGTTTTTTGTTCAGGGCAAGGGATTATTTACAAGGTTAAACTAGTTTTATTTCACAGGTTAAACTGCTTTTTCCACAGGTATTGATCATCACTCAGGTTTGATTGGTTTTAGAGACTGCACTATTGAATTTAAGGAGCAGCCTGTAGTTGTGCATTAGATAATTGTATTAACAAAATGATATTTACTGATTTTTTTTTGTTAAATTTTATTCAATTAACGTCATATATTATATTAAGATCGTTATTTAGTCATTAACAGCTTTAATGTGTCTGTGAGTGACGGTAGGCCGAATGCACGTATCATCCATCAAAGAAGATGAAAGACTATTCAGAAATAAATATAAAAAAAGATGCATTTTTAATAATCAGACATTCATTTCCCACCAATTTTAACCGGTTGTACTGTGTGCATAAATAGAGACGAGCTGAAATGTACATGCAAATTACAGTAGCGAGGGACATCACGACATCAAATGCAATGAGTGTGTGTTTCCAGCATAAGGCGTCATGCTGTTTATTCTCCGCTGGACTGTTAAACAACACTTCAGGCCTGCTTGGTCTGGTTACCTTTGTTATCTGTAACGTTATCCCTGTTAATGTCAGTATCAGTAATGCAAACAAACTAATAAAGCAGCTGCTGTGTGTTTGTCTAAAATACATACACTCTCCAGAGAGTGTATTTTATTATATAGTGAGGTCAGCTGATGCAATTGCTTTGCCAGGCCATTTTACAGGTATATTTGCGATTGAACGGCTTTCCTAATGAGGATGGCACCAACAGCAGAATGCCTCTCTCATCCGTGTTTTTGTGAGTGAAGTAATGAAGGGCCTCTTCAGTGTGTGACCAGATTGAGTTTGTCACTGAACATGAAAGCCAAATGCAGAGAAGAAACAGCTGAAGTCGATTTATTATTTATATATTTTAGGGATTCTGCTTCTTCAGATGTGAAGTGCAGAAAAAAGCTGTCGGCCGTCTTGTATAGCGTTAAAATAAACATGAATTAACTTTAGTTACTTCCAGAATTCGTGTTATAGCTCTTAAGGCCTGTTTGCACCAAGAATTGTAGTAGGAAGATTACTATAACAGCAACTGTATTATCCACGCAAACAGTCCATAACGTTATTATACTACGAAAAAAATAACTGCTTTAAATTATCTGGCGCTCAGAAGGTGAATGGATTTTGATTGGTTGCCAATTGGTTCACCACCTTCATCAAACTAGTATCCTGTATATTGATCCTGTGTGCTGTTATAGTTCTAATAGGACATTTTTTGAAATGCACTTTAGTTACATATATCATTCTTTGCACAAACCATCCTTAAATGTGACCCTAGACCACAAAACCATTTACAGGAGTACATTTTTTGAAATTAAGATTTATACATAATGTGAAAGCTGTATAAATAATATTTTCATTGATGTATGGTTTGTTAGGATATGACAATATAATGGCTGAGATGCAACTATTTGAAAATCTGGAATCTGAGGGTGCAAAAAAATCTAAATATTGAAAAAATCGGCTATGAAGTTCTTAGCAATGCATATAACTACTCAAAAATTAAGTTTTCATATATTTACGGTAGGAAATTTACAAAATGTCTTCACGTAACATGGTCTTTACATAATATCCTAATGATTTTTGGCATACAATAAACAAATAAATTTAACGTATATGATGTATTTTTGGCTATTGCTACAAATACCTGTGCCACTTAAAACAGTAACAAATGTGCACATTTAATACATTATTTTTTATAAAAACGTGTTTGTCTTTATAAATTGCCCTGCCTCTCAAACAACTTTCCACTTTTGGTGACATCATCAAGCCCTTTATTTTTAGCCCCTCCCCTCTGACCATCTGGCTCTATTCCAGTATGCAACGCCTCTTCTACGATCCAATCAATTCTGGTTGTATAAAACAAGCTCCGCCCTACATTACATGTCCTGTTGACCCATAAATATGTCACATTGTAATAAAATGGCTTTTGAATTCGTCTAGACTATGATAGAGTTTTTATTTTAGCTCAAAGATGCACTTATTAGTGCTGACTCATTTCGTTCCATTATGGATGCATTACTGTAACCTTGATTTATTTTATTAGATGAACTTATTTGTAATCTGCATTAGGCCAGAAATGCTGTCAATGGAGTAATGTTGTAAAGAACCCAAAAATATTTCTTTATAATGTCCAGGAGAGAAATTAGATGTTGATCCAGACAGAATGGTTGTTTGTTCTTTTGTGAAGGCCTTTCATTCAGGCTCAGCTGATCTGATCGACACTATATTTACCCGTGAAATATCTGATTTGATGAGTGTTGTGACTAACAGGCTCATTTCTGATGCCACTGTGTGTTTGGAAGAGCTGGAGCTAATTTGAGACGTTAGTCTTTCATCTGACTTGGCATCCTGTCCCAGTTCAGTCTATGTTGTCCTGTGCTCATTTGTAAGTCTCTCAGGATGAGCCTACTAAATAAATGTATGTGTTTAGTAAAACAGGGTAGTATAGCAGAATACAGTTGTTCCTGGTAGGCTATCTTCAGGACTAGTATGGTGCAAGCTGATTAAACTATTTGGCCTTTTTAAAATTTTAAGCAAGTAAATAACTTCAGCTTATTTAAAAAAAAAATGGTGCAAATTGGGTGAATATTATTATAATGCGCAAATCATATCCAGTATATATATTTTTTTTATCAGTCATCAATAGTTATTGGCAAAAAGATTTTGAAAAATGACAATTATTAATTATTGTCATTGGGGATGGATTAGAATAGTGGACTAGTAGTTTATCTAGTTTATCTCAGCTGTGCTTTTAAAGTCATCCTATGCATTTTTGATCATTTAATGGGGTGTTTTGAGCATCTTGCTAGAATTATTGCATATTTAAGACGTGTCAGATTAAAAATAGTCATCATACAGGGCAATTCTGACCATTTTGATTACTTTTGCATATAGTTATATGGTATCAGGTCTTGTCCTTCATTTAATATGTCCATATCCCATTGAGGGTCTGTTCTGATTCTTCAGGATTGTACAAAATCATTCGGTTTATCTAAATGATTGTATTAGAATGTCCTGCTTTAAATTCTATAAAGAATCTTTAAAAATTAGATTTGCTGTCAAATGTGACCCTGGACCACAAAACCAGTCATAGGGTTAAATTTTACAAAACTGAGATATATACATCATATGAAAGCTCAATAAATAAGCTTTCTATTGATGTATAGTTTGTTAGGATAGGACAATATTTGGCCGAGATACATCTATTTAAAAATCTGAAATCTAAGGGTGCAAAAAAATCAAAATACTGAGAAAATCACCTTTAAAGTTGTCCAAATTAAGTTCTTAACAATGCATATTACTAATCAAAAATTACATTTGGATAGGTTTACAGTAGGAATTTTACAAAAAATCTTCATGGAACATGATCTTTACTTAATTTCCTAATGATTTTTGACATAAAAGAAAAATCAATAATTTTGACCCATACAATGTATTTTTGGCTATTGCTACAAATATACCCCAGCGACTTAAGACTGGTTTTGTGGTCCAGGGTCACAAATATGAAACAGATATATTTTTATAATGTTCAGGAAAAAAATTAAAATTATTTTATATTATTTACTTGTGTTTTTTCCCTGTTATTATAGTTATTTTAATTTCTACTACTTAAACTAATTTAAATTAGCTTTATAAAATAGCCATAAAATAGCTTTAGCTGCTTCTGAAATGGCATTAAATATCTTAATTTTTATTTTTTAATATTAATTAATATATTTAATTAGGTAAGCAATTATTTTACTTACAATTTTTGAACTAATCATCTGCTGTAAAAGCTGTAAATCGAATCCATTTTCAGATTGTTTTACCTGACGTTGTGTGTGTGTTGTTCCCAAAGCAAGTAGAGTTGGTCTTATAAGTGTGTGTGTGTGTGTGTGTGTGTGTGTGTGTGTGTGTGTGTGTGTGTGAAGTGTTTGGACAGTGTTTTGCTCTTCATCGCACGAGCCCATCTGTTACCACACACACACACACACACACACACACACACACACACACACACACACACACACACACACACACAGTTATTGGCTAGTTTGGGTGATTCTGTGCTGCAGTAGTAGTTGTAATCATGGATAATGCAGCAGAGTTACCCTTAATCCCGGAAACTAAGATTAGACTAAGATTCCTGAATGAACCAGCTGTAATTTACAGCAGTGTGTTAACCGTGAACAGAATCTTTACACACATCAATGTGTTTCCCAAGACTATCACAGCCAGAGGCAAAATACTTAGGATTCATGCATTAATGAATTAAAAAAATAAACAAAACTCCTCTAACATGGGGGGTGTTCCATAAAACAAGTTTACCAAATAAGTCTTATTTCAGTTAGTCTGACTTATTTTGTGCCAAATCAAGTGACAATAAGTCAGACTAACTGAAATAAGCCTGGCTTATTTTGTAAACTTGTTTTATGGAACACCCCCATGGTTTAATTGCCTGGTTTGAACAAGTAAATAAAATAAACTAATAATAAAAATGTAGTTACTTGAAATAAAATAAACTTTAAATGAAATAAAATAAACATTATTAATAATATAAAAATGATCAGATAGATGCCAGTGCAACATATTTAAATATTTATATTAGTGCTGTCAAACAATTAATTGCAAAATGTAAGTTTTTACTTAATAGGTGTCTGCACTGTGTATTATTTATTATGTTTATATAAATACACACACATGTATGTATATTTTTAAAAAATATTTATATATGGGTCAAAGACGTTAAGATGTCCACATCAAAAGAAATTTACAAAAGTGATTTTATGTCCATAGAAAGCACATTAAATGTACGTAAAGTGTCTACCTTTAAGGTTTCAAATAAGTTTTTGGAGACTAAAATGTCAAAATCTGTTTAAAATGATGTTGCATTGTCATTCAGTGTGACACAATATTTCTGTAAAAATTCAAACAACATGCTTATTCTGACTTATATATAAATATATATAAAAAATAAGGGAGGATATGAAATTTTATTGCGTTTTAAATGAGTAAAATATTCTTACCTGACAAATGGGCAAAACCTAGGATAGTGGCAAATTTAAAAAATGTAGAATTACAACTAATTAGTATTTGGGGTGATTGTGATTATTCTTTTAATATGTCATAAATAGATTTTGGTTGTAAATATGCCTGACAATATTGTTACACTGAATGAAATTATGAAAAAATGTGTGATTATTTTTGCTCAGAAAAACAAAAATAAATATGCAATTAAATGAAACGAAAAACATTTTTTTTAAAACAGCAACAATTTAAAGCAGTATTACACTTGTTTTTATGCTTAAACTCGTTTTCCATATATTATAAATTATATGAATATAAATATTTAAATATTAAAAATATATACTGTATATGTGTATGACTATGTTTGTTTATTTATATATATATATATATATATATATATATATATATATATATATATATATATATATATATATAATACCAATTACCAATCAAGTACCAATACCTACCTAAAACTGAAGAAAAAAAACAGTGTAGATATAAAAAGTGAAACTAATAACAAATGTATAATTTACAATGTTTATTTAAATAACATTAAAATTAAAATGGAAAATCTAAATAAAAACTATAATAGTATCTCAGTGATGCTAAAATAGCACTGATTTAAACCTGAGATCAGTTCCACTCATTTACTGATGCTTAAATTATTATATTTTCTCCATGGTACATTTCTGTTTCCTGTGTGAGTATTAAGTAAGTTCATTACTAATAATGGAATTATTGTATTATTATTGTCTATCCATCTTTACTATTGCTTTTGCTCATTTGTGACCCTGGACCACAAAACCAGTCATAAGGGTAATTGTTTTTAATTGAACTTTATACATAATCTAAAAGCTATCAAATCCATTGATAAGTTTGTCCCAAGCAATGTATTGTTGGCTCTTGCTACAAATATACCCATGCTTATATACTTATGACTGGTTTTGTGGTCCAGAGTCACATTTAGGTTTTTTTTAAACTACTTTTAAACTTTTGTTAAAGAGTTCTGCGATTATACTTCAAAGCTGTCATTGTATTCATTTATTTTCATCTTTGCCCAAGCAATTATTTAGCAGTGCTCTAAAAACACCCTAGCAACAGCGAGTTTAGTGAGTTTTTTCACAGGCAGTCTGTTCAGAAGTGTAACAATCTTGCTTATTCATGTTTTTGCCCTTTTGGTTTCAATACTGAACACTACAGAAATATTGCAGGAGACGTGACTCATGCTGTTTTTGCAGAGTCGGCATTGAGAAATTATACAATCTTATGAATCATACAATGAATATATGAAATACATGAAATCTGTATAATGTATAGTTTTTGCATCTTTTAGAGCTTGACTGAGAGTATAGATGTAACTATATTAACTCTCTGGTAGAGTGCACTATTAATGTTCCATTCATATTTTTAGTGCAGTTTTGTTGCAGTAATAAAGGAAAGCATGCATGAAGAGTAAGCGGGATGTGTGTGTGTCTTTGTGCAGCGTTGGGCGCGGCGTATGGCACAGCGAAGAGCGGCACGGGTATCGCTGCCATGTCTGTGATGCGTCCGGAGCTGATCATGAAGTCCATCATTCCTGTGGTCATGGCGGGAATCATCGCTATATACGGGCTGGTGGTGGCCGTCCTCATCGCCAACAGCATCTCAGACAAGATCACTCTCTACAAGTGAGTTGAACGGATCAGCACTGCTATTAAACTCTGATTCTGATTTAAAATGTATTTTAATGAAGTCTCTTCTGCTCGCCAAGCCTGCATTTATTTGATCCAAAGTACAGCAAAAACAGTAAAAATTTGAAATATTTTTACTATTTAAAATAGATGTTTTCTATTTGAAAATGTTTTAAAAAGTGATTTATTTCTGTGATTTCAAAGCTGAAT
>NC_133384.1:36329911-36368196 GCF_049309525.1 Garra rufa
TAGAACTGGTTATTCTTCAAGTCAGTCTATTGTCGTAATCTAATAGAACAGTACGAAAGTTGTGTGTGGCAGGTTCAGGGCCTGAAACAGAGAGAAACAAATTTACGTTCCCTGCGTTTTCAGACACTGACAGATGATGAAAAATGAAAATAATGCCTCTTAGCAACTAGTTATGTAATGTGACAGCATGCCATCGCCTGAGGGCGAGCATGTCGGTAGACACCAACCATGATGAGCATTTATTACTGATAAGTGATAAGTGATATATAACATTAAATCGTAGCCATTTCCATTGTGTTCTATTTTTAACCTTCGTTCTTTTCCTTTTCCTGTTTTTTCGTTTTTTTATATGGTTCGACAATATTACGAAGTTACCAATCATGCCAATAAGGCTTTGTTGACTTTAAGAGAGAGATATAAAGAGAAAGAGACATGTTGTTTGGCTTTATTCAAAGCCAGTGAGGGCTTTTCGAGGTGCTGTGCCATATCTTATTAGAGTAGATGTGCAGTGCTTGTGTGTGTGTATTGTTGTGTGTCAGCTCTCATTATTGGCCTGAGTGCTGTTCACCACTCTGTGACCCTGACGCCATGTTGATCAGGACAAACTCCACAACAACAGCTACAGCTCATCATCACAACTCACATTCACATTTAAGTACCTGTGTATATATATCATTTTATGTGTTATTGTGTATATCATTTTATGTGTCATTATAATACCGTGCAAAAGTTTCCAAGCATTTAATGCATGTTGCATGGTGTTGCTTTTCAGTCCTGTCCCACTGGTTGGCCTTTTGTCATGGCAGGACTTTACATTCCTCGCAGCCTGTTTGAGCTTGATAGGGTTTCACCAAACAGGTATTGGTGACAGTATTGAGTTTTTGTGTCCGAATGTAGACACAGACACTTTTATCTAGCTGGAGGTATAACTAAGTCTACTGTTGTTTTACCAGTCAAAAGTTTTTGAACAGTAAGATTTGTGACCATTTATTTGATTCAAAGTACAGCAAAATATTCTATGTGAATATATTATAAAATGTAATTTATTCCTGTGATTTTAAAGCTGAATTTTTAGCACAATTACTCTAGTCACATGATCCTTCAGACATCATTCTAATATTCTGACTTGCTGCTCAAAAACATTTATTATTATTATTATTAGTAGTAGTAGTAGTAGCAATATTTAAAACAGTTGAGTACATTTTTGCTGGACTCTTTGATGAATAGAAAGATCCAAAGATGAGCATTTACCTGAAATACCTTTTGTAACATTATACACTATATTCACCATTCAAAAGCTTGGAATCAGAATATGTTTGGAAGAAATTATAGAAATGAATACTTTTGTTCAGCAAGGATGCTTTTAATTGTTTAAAAGTTATGATAAAGACGTATAATGTTACAAAAGATTTCAATTTCAGATAAATGCTGTTCTTCTGAACTTTCTATTCATCAAAGAAAAAAATTCTACTCAGCTGTTTTCAACATAATAATAATAATAATAATAATAATAATAATAAAAATAAAAATTATAAATGTTTTTTGAGCAGCAAATCAGAATATTATAAGATTTCTGAAGGATCATGTGACTGGAGTAATGATACTAAAAATTCAGCTTTGAAATCACAGGAGTAAATTACATTTTAAAATATATTCAAATAGAAAACAGTTATTTTAAGTAGTAAAAATATCTCAAAATTTTACTGTTTTTGCTGTACTTTGGATCAAATAAATGCAGGCTTGGTGAGCAGAAGAGACTTACTTAATCTTACAGTTCAAAAACGTTTGACTGGTAGTGTATACAAAATCTAATTGTGCTGCTAAAAGAAAACCTTTTCCATTTCAGAATAAAATAAGAGTTAATATTATGCTTAACTAATATATTTTATTTATGAATCATTTTCCAACTAAGGACGGCCCCAAAGGGAGTTTGTAGACATTGAACGTTATAGTTTTTCCTATTATGATGGAAAATTTCCATTGACCTCTTTTGTACTGCTCACTTTCAGCCTTTTTTTTTCAATCAAAATCTTTAGCTTGTTTATCAAACCTTTTTTTTTTTACTTCCTGGAGCCCTCGTGCTGCTCTCCACAATGTAGGTTTCAGGCTTTTAATATCCATCTGGGGAAATTTGGCCTTCACAATGTAGGCCAAACCTGTCCCACACACAAATACTCTTCGCCAGCCAGACTGTCAGTTCAAAGTCAACCACTCTAATTTAACTTCAGCTCATCTATGAAGTGCTTCAAAAGTGTCTTTGTATTCGAATCAACTATTCCAGTCACTTAAACTAAAACGAAATGAGCCGTGTGTGTCATGTGACTCTTGACCTGGAATGCGAGCTCATCATGTGATTATGTATCATGTTTAGCACTGTGTTTGCTTTAACGTGTGCATGTTTAGGCTCATTTGCCAGATTTATGAAATGAACACGCAAGCTTTTAAGGAGCTTTACATTTAATGCGCTTGTGTTCCATTAGATGCTAAAAAGCCACAGGTTCCAACGAATCAGAAAGATTCGACACATGGAACACACACATAACACTCACACTCCA
This sequence comes from Garra rufa, assembly GCF_049309525.1. Classification (NCBI taxonomy): domain Eukaryota; kingdom Metazoa; phylum Chordata; class Actinopteri; order Cypriniformes; family Cyprinidae; genus Garra; species Garra rufa. The sequence continues at coordinate 36,332,467 of NC_133384.1, forward strand.
TCCGCCTCATCAAAGTGGCAGCACTAGAAAAAAAGTGATGATGGGGGGACAGGCGCCTCATAGACTCCAACATCAACGCCCTCCCCGTCTCTTTCTCTCTCTCTCTCTTTCTGAATGCAGGCCACATTGTTCTGGACGCTGACCAGACGTTAAGCCTTTGGCAGCTCGTTAGCTCTGTGTTACTGACCCAATAGACCGCAAGCCTGCCGGGCGTGGACACACACGCACACACACGCACATGGCATAGCTGCATTGTTCGGTTAAAAGCCCACATGGGACACGTGGGACTAGTGGTCAGAATCAGAATATTAGCATGATTTCTGAAGGATCATGTGACTGGATTAATGATACTAAAAATTCAACGTTGAAATCAGTTAAAGCAGAAGAGACTTCTTTTAAAAATGAAAAATCTTACTGTTCAAAAACTTTTGACTGGTAGTGTATAGAATACTGCTGATAAATAATAAAGTCAAAGTCAAATTGCATGTTGAAAACTAGTTTCCCTTTTGTTTTTAACTAGTCCAACATCTGCTTCAAAAATGAGACTGTTTTTATTTTATTTTAATTATTTAGTCTATCCTGTTCTCGCTCACTTGTTTCTTGACAAACATCTGCTGTGGCTAAAGCGTTACACACTCTTAAACACGCTCCAAACCTCAGATTCATTAATAGCGCTTTCTCTCTCCGTGCCTTATTCGCTAAATTATTAACAACCACTCCTGATGCTGGAGGCCTTTGCCTCGCTAGTGAACAAAATCAGCTTTTTATTATTCCTTTAATCCTTCTTATTTCCTATTGAATTGTTAAAGAGCAAAGGCGCACTTTCAGCAGGGGTCCTGACCATTTCATCTTTCAACACCAAAACAAACACAATTTTGGCCTGTGCAAAAAAAAAAAAAAAAAGTGGTGTAAGTGGCACAGTTAGAAGTACTAAAAGTTTGGTTGCATGATTTATGAAGGTTCTGCACGGAGACTTGACTTCATGAATATTCATTAGTTATGTTAATGATGCAGTTACATCATCTGGATAGCTTGTACCTTCTTTGATCAATCTCAGTTATGTATTTGCAAATGTGACCCTGGATCACAAAACCAGTCATAAGGGTCAATTTTTCTGAGATGAGATAGCCAAGATACGTCTTTTTGAAAATCTGAGGGTGCAAAAAAATCTAAATATTGAGGCAATCGCCTTTAAAGTTGTCCAAAGGAATTTCTTAGCAATGCATATTACTAATCAAAAATGAAGTTTTGATCATTTTGACCCATACAATGTATTTTTGGCTATTGCTACAAATATACCTGTGCTACTTAAGACTGGTTTTGTGGTCCAGAGTCACATATACAATAGCAACACATGTTGATATTAAGTTTTTGTTTTTGTCTTTGTGTTTCAGCTACATCTAATGGAACGATGGAAGGGCTGGATAATCAGGAAGGAGGGGTGTGTAAAACCAAGTCGATGAAAATCATCATGAAGGTTGGACAAAGTGAGTAATGGTTTCGCTGTCATGTGGGTGTCTAATAGCTGTTTTACTGTGTAGAACAATAGCAAAGCCTTTCGAACCTGGCGCAGACCCTGCGGTGTAATTAATGACGATTATTCATAAATCACCTCACCAGTGACATCTGTAGTAATTATCATTGGCCACACCCAACACAAGCCACTGAATTTCTCGCTCTCTCACAAACATACAGACACAAGCTGAAGGTCACTAGATTAATCATGGCTGCTTGTGTTTTAATGACAAACACAGACACACACACTCACGGCCGCTATCAGTCACACACGCACACTTTTATTTCGCTGAGCAGCGTGAAAGTAATAGCTCTCCACATGAAAATGCATACATGTATCCGAGTGATGAATGTGTTTCTTATCTATGTTTTGCAGACCCCTCCGATCCCATTTCCCCCAAAGAATACCCCACCAGTTACCCTCCCAAACACCCCGACGCAGGGAGCAAGGACACCAAATCGAATGAAGTACTTGACAAGCACGGTACGTCACACTTTATCACCTCACGCACCTGTAAGGGGACGCTCACTGATTCATCATTCTCTCCGCTTTTTAATCTCTTTTTTGCTGAGCAAGTGCCAGTCCTCTGTCACTGATTCGTTCTCATAAAATCCTTCTGACAAGCAAACCGTTAATGTGACAGAGCAAGACAAACACGCTGGAACGCATTCGTTGTACAATCCAGCTTCTCTTTTTCTACCTAGAAGCATATGGACATCAAAGTCATTCGAGTGAAGTGTCTTAGGTACAATAATCCACTAGAAGCTCATCTGTTCTGCCAGACTCGGGCCTCAATAGAGTCCAAAGCTGTGCGAGGTCAACCTAGCTTTCCATGACCACAGAGACGTTATCTATCCTAATACACGTTTTAGAGAGTTCGAAATGTCTTTCCGAAAACTGAACACATAACGAATTCATTTAAACCATTTAGATAAAGGCACTTCTTATTAAACTTCTTATTAAAAATTATCTTTCTTTTCTTTACAGCACTTACGCTACTGCACAAGCTTTGTACTCGGGTTTCTTCTTGAAATTTGTTTTCACGCCACTGCTAATACCGTCGGCTCTTTTATGATCAATCGCTTGTGTTTTCTCTCCTGCTTTAGATAAAAGCTGCTAAATAAATACATGTAAATTTATTTCACCATACATAAAAGACGTTTCATTTAGTGTCAAGGCATCTTTTTAATTGCTTATGAGTATGCCACTTCCTTTTAAGTCTGAAAGCAAGTGCACACCAAGAACTTTAACTATAACTATAGGTGTGTTTGACTTGAACCACGGCTATAAACGGTGGTCAACGAATTTAACACTTTCAGTGAATAAAATGCAATATTTGTCAAATACACAGATGTTTCAGATGTTTTCATGAACATTAAAGAGATTCACCCAAAAATAAAAATTAGCCCATTATTTACTCAACCCTCCAGGCATCCTAGGTGTACATGACTTCCTTCTTTCAGATAAATGCAATCGGAGTTATATTGAAAATTATCCTGTCACTTCCAAGCTTTAGAACGGCATGGGCGGGTGTTTCTCGTCATCAGTTCAAAACAAGTCTAATAAAAGTACATCCATCAATAATAAAAAAGTGTCTCACACAGCTCCGGAGGGTGAATAAAGGTCTCCTGTAGTGAATCGATGTGATTTTGTAAGAAAAATATCCATATTTAAAACATAAGAATCACTTTAATTTAGCTTGCACCAACTGCTCGTACATGGAATTTATACATCATCTGAAAGCTGAATAAATATTCTTTCATTGATGTTTGGTTTGTTTAGATAATATTAGGACAATATTTGGCTGAGATACAACTATTTGAAAATCTGGAATCTGAGGGTGAAAAAAATCTAAATATTGAGAAAATTGCCTTTAAATTTGCCCAAATAAAGATCTTAACAATGCATATTACTAATTTAAAATTACATTTTAATATATTTATGGTAGGGAATTTACAAAATATCTTCATGGAACATGATCTTTACTTAATATCCTAATGATTTTTGGCATAAAATAAAAATAATTTTGACCCATACAGTGCATTTTTGGCTATTGCTACAAATATACTCATGCTACTTAAGACTGGATTTGTGGTCCAGGGTCACATATTTGATTCAGATTTGCATCATATTGTAAGTTTGAATTTCACTGTTTTAATTAATTTTGAGAAATACTAAATCTGTTTTTACTTTTGCAAATGAGAAATATTAATGCATGTTGACATTTGGTCTAGAACTATAGTAACATCACATTTACATAGTGCACACAATGCCTCTTCCAATTTCTCTCAACATGGGGACAGACTTGTCAGTCATTTAATGAAAAAAGTAAATGAAAAGTAATGCATTACTGTACTTGTTACTTGAAAAAAGTAATCTGATTAGTGATTGCGTAACGTTATTTGTAATGCGTAACCCCCAAACACTGACTATAACTACTTTAGCATTTAACATAATTATCATTATTGTTATAGTTATCGACATCACTAGGATAGTTCACCAAAAAATGGAAAGTCTGTCATTAATTACTCACCCTCATGTCGTTCCGAAAATGAACAAAGGTCTTACAGGTTTGGAATGACATAAGAGTGAGTAATTAATGACAAAATTCCCTTTAATACCAGTTGCTCATTACTTTTTTGCCAAGCTCATGTTTTTTTTTTTTTTCCTGTTTCAGATGCATCTCATCAAGGAGAAGAGAAGGGAAATGGAAACAAATCGTCATCGGTCATCGGCTCAGAGGTCGCCCTGTTCGCCTGCATCGCCTCAGCCAGTGTCATCGTCATCATCATCATCATCATGCTGGTATTCCTCCTGCTGAAGTATCGACGACGCCATCGCAAACACTCGCCTCAACACGCCACCACGCTGTCGCTCAGTACATTAGCTACGCCTAAGAGGGGCGGCGGCGGCGGCAACAACAACGGCTCGGAGCCGAGTGACATCATCATCCCGCTGCGGACTGCTGACAGCGTCTTCTGCCCACATTACGAGAAAGTGAGCGGCGATTACGGACACCCCGTTTACATCGTACAAGAAATGCCGCCGCAAAGCCCAGCAAACATCTATTATAAAGTGTGAAAACGGACACGCTTCTTTCGGACGTTTTAACTGTAACCCCCCACGTGCCCCTCGATGAACCCCCACCCAACGTGGGCGGCATGGGCTCACCCTCGTCCTGCCCCCTCTTATTTTTTTGTTGTTCTTGTTTATTTTACCATATTCCCGATTATTACTCTCAGTATAGATGTTGCTGATGGTGGAGTGACACTCCTGATTCGCTGCTCTTGCACCTGCAAAAACGAAACACATCGAAAATGACAAAAGTGTGTGTACGAGGGAGCGTGTGTGAATCAGACGAGCGGGGGAGAGGGGGGTTAAAGGGGTGGCCGTGAACAAGAGAGGTCAAGACAACGATTCTTCCTCTTTTTGTCCACTACATCATCTCCCTTAAGGACACAACATGCGGAGATGGAAAACGATGGAGAAGTGACGTGACAGTATCACACAGCAAGAAATACGAACTTGAGCTGTTTTTATAGCTGGGCCGATTGGCTGATCCGTCTCAAAACAGAACGTGAATGCAGCTGATTGGTCAAAGCTACAGGAAGTGGATTTAAAAAAGCTCTCCGGAGCCTACTGTTGGACTTTTGAATGGACATCATCTGTTTTTTGCACGTTTACTCGTACTGTTTTCATTTGCGTTCGCTCTCCTCATTTGCTCACCACTACAAAATGACTCACGATGTTTACTTGAAGTCTTTTTGTACGGTCATTCGTCTTGCGTTTCTTTCTGTCATTCCCAGTGCAGTCCACTTGCAGATTTGTTTGGTAGGAAACTAATAGGTATCGTCGTAGAGATCCTTTCGTGCTGGTTTATGTGGCGTTTAGTAGCGTGGAAGACACACATTTCATTTCGTACACGTCTGCTGCCAGGGCTGGAAGTTGAGAGAAAATAGAGAAGGAAGGAAGGAAAGGACGTCGATATTTGGTACAGTTGCTGTCCTGTTGCCTGCTGGGAAGGTGGAGGACCCAATGAACACTTTAGCAGCACTTTGAAAGCCTCACCACCTTTCCCAGATGGAGTACAAGAACTTAAGAACAACACATTAAGACAGGAGCGAATCACTCAAGGCTTATTAGGAAAAGTCATTTTCTGACACAAAATGGCCACCTTCCCCAGGCATGTCGCTGCAAAAGTTCCTGTTTTTCTAGTATTTCTGCCATCACACAACTCACACACTCTCTCACTCACCAGTGGCCGGTGCAGATTGTGGAAAAAGGAGAACTGGTGCTTTACTTTTTTGCTCAAAAGCACAGGGACATCAAGATATAATTTAGTTTGAAATGAAACAAAGGATTTAATTAGTATTTCTTAATGGATTTGTTTAGCGGTAGATGAAAATGGTTGGAAGGAGTGCACGTAGATTTTATTTATGATAGCATACGGACAGGTCGGCGTGAGACGGCGAGAATATGAATAATTTATGGCGAATCTGCACATTATGCAAGCTTCGAGTTTTCCTTTTTGTCAACATCTCGCTATTTGCTTTTTTTCCATCGATCCCTACACGAATAGCTGCCTTTTCGACCACAAACACACACATACCCGCACAAAAAGCACATGCGCTCGTGGCCAGGGAAGAAGGGGCGGCTTTTGGAAGGAGCCCTCAGGGAAAACAGCATGTTGGGTTTTAAAATAGCCGAAAGGAATGAGAGGGAAGGGCCAGAAACGGACCAAAGGAAGGGCACGTCTAGCAGAGTCCTGACTAAACCAACTTCTCCGGCCTGCCTGTCTCAGTTGATGAAGCTCAGATGTGCTCTGGGTTGAAATTAGGCCCCTTAATCTGGAAGGAAAGCAGTAGACGTGGGTTAGCGAGCATACCAGATGAGAACGAGCGCAGGCTAAATGTAGTAAATTGCATGAAATGAGATCTTTCAGGCTCAGATTGTGGGAGGTTTTTGGAGGGGGGAAAGCAAAAACACACATTATGATCGATGGAGGTCACGAGTGGACTTAGCGTGTGTTTGTAAGAGAGGATGAGTATCCCACAACCCGCAGAGGATTTTTTTGGAACCCCTTACTCGTGTGTCGTCATTCGTGCGAAGCCCTTCGTGAGCGATGCCAGCCTGCAAAACACTTCATTTGTTCGAATTGGTGGACTTAAGAGTTGAAAAAGTCCACAGTCGCACATTAACTGTTCATCCATTGTTTTCACTTGTTCATGGAGGTTCTTGATTTGAGAACCGAGAAGCCAAGCCTTGTGTGATCGGAGCTTTGTGCCTCTGTAAGAGGCCACAAAATCTGCAAATATGCAATTTTTATTTATTTTTATAACAATTGAGGAAAAAAAGATGATATACGTTCACCTATGGAAAAGTGTTCTTAACCACTGAAAATTAAATGAAACAATACAGCATACGAAAACACTACAACCCCGGTGTGTTATTATTATTATTATTGCTATTATTTTTTACTTTGTGCTGTAGGTTCGAGGTAAACTGTGAAACATGAACACTTAAACACACACATACATGTTGAAGACTGAGCAGTTGTTTGACTTTAGAAGACACACACAAACACACAAGCACACACACACACACACACACACACACACACACACACACACACACAGACGCATACTACAAAAATGACAAACATTGCTGTTTGGTTGCTGTCCCATATGGGCTAAATATGACAATCTCCTTAGTTTCTTCGAATCCGAAGACACTGTCCTGGCAAGCAGGTTGCAAGCGTTCTCGTAACCTTTTAGGAGCGGTAGGACTTAACTAGTAGCGTAAGATGTTGCACCGGTGTGGGCGGAAGGTTTGCGAAACGCTGGGAGAAGTGTCTTCGGGCCACTGTAAAATGCCTTGCTTGTATGGTCACCCTGAGTTCACGAGACTCTAGTTTTTGCACCGTACATCTGTAGGTGAGAGGCTGTAAATACGTTATTGTTTGTATTGTATATGGATCCCCGGTTGTTACGATAGCCTTATTCTCACATTTCTAGCAAATAAAAAAAAGTGAAGAAAAAAAAAATACATGATGAATCACTTCAGTTAAAAGAGAGCATACTAATTTTTTTGGTAAATAACTTGTGTAAATATTGACGACGAACCCAATAAATCGTTTTTTTATAAACTCTTAAGTAAGATGTTTTGTATAGAATTGGAATTTTTTGCTATGTATTTTAGCTAGCACTCGTCAGACCCTCCCACTCAACCCTTTTGCACTGTTCCCATGGTGATCTGGTTTAAAAATGAGATAGAGAATTGCCAAACTGACTGCTTGCTGCATATTTGTGCCATACGTGTGTACCATAGATATTTATTTAATTAGTTCTTTGGTTTTGCTTTTTTTTTCTACCCAGTTTGTACACAACCTCAGTATTATCATTTGAGTTTTTTCCCCGACTTCTCCGTTTCCTGTTATCTTTCTGTTGCTATCGTTTGCAGATGGCCCGTGCGCCCATCCTTCTCTCGCAGTAAGACCTGGTCAGGACGTGCAACCTTATAAAAGTCATAGAAATGAAATGGCACACATTCCACCAGTCTGTTACAAACTGAAAATGTTTTTCAATAAAATGTTTTTCCTATGGAACTTTCAGTTCTCTTTTTATGTTTATTGGATGCGGTTTGACACGTCGTGTCAGGTGGAGTTCATCCGTTTACAATTAGGCGTCATTTTGTACCAATTTTCCTGAAATGAATGAACTCTTGTCTGATATTCATGAATGAAAACCTGCCCAGACACATTTGAGGTTGGTTCATAAGCCTGTTAACAATAATGTGGTGGAACTTTTGATCATTCTGCTTAACCACAAACATTAAATAAGCAGAGGGTTCAAGAAGTTCAGACATAATCTTCTAATGAAATAATGTTAGTTTAGGGCAGGGTGTCGACTTGATCCATTTTGTGTAAATGTATACAGTTATTACGAAATTATGAACCATTACAAGAACACCAGCTATAGCCACAGAAAGTAGAAAGTCTATAAAAAGTATTTTTAAATGATTCATTAAAAGAACTGGCTCGTAAGAGTCAATTATTCGTAAATAGGGCACACTTTATATTTTTGATTCACTAACATCTGTCTTAAAAGAGGTATGAATCATATCTTACTTGTTTATAAGCTTTATTTTTTTAATTCCCAAAAAAGAATCATTCATGAGTCAATCGTTCATTAATTGGATGGCATGGGTTGCACTGTATAATTTTAATTCACTAAAAAGAACTGGTAGAGTCATTTGATGGTTGGGAATATTTCTATGGAAGCCCATTTTCACCACTGAATAAACAATAAAAAAGGTAATTGCGACTTTTTATTCAGAATTGCATGATACAAACTCGCAATTCTGCAATTGCAACTTAAATTCTGACTTTACAACCCGCCATTGCGAGTTTATATCACGCAAACCTGACTTTATTTCTCAGAACTCAGAGTTTATATATCGCAGTTTTCGAGTTTATACACTCTTAAAAAGGTGCTTTAAAAGGTTCTTCACAGCGATGCCATAGAAGAACCATTTTTGGTTCCACAAAGAACCATTCAGTCAATGGTTCCTTTAAGAACCATCTCTTTCTTACCTTTTTATCATTTGAAAAACCTTCTTCTGTTAAACAGAAAGGTTTTTTAGATGTTAAAGGTTCTTTATGAAACCATTTAGACAACCATTTCTTCTATGGCATCATGAAGCACCTTTCCTTTTTATAGAGTGTATCTCAATCAATTCTGAGAAAAAAGTCAGAATTGCAAGATTCGCAATAACCTTTTTTAATTTTTTATTCAGTGGTTGAAACGGGCTTCCATATATTTCAGTTGTGTAAATGTGTACAATTATTATCAAATTATTAACCCATGAATAATTCATTTTTGGAGTTATAAATTCCAAAAATAACACTAGCTACAGTTACAAAATATAGAAAGTTTAGAAAAAGTATTTTTGAACGATTCATTCAAAGAACTGACTCATAAATGTCAATTATTCGTAAATAGGGCACACTGTATATTTTTTTCATAGATTCATTAACAAGAACTGTCTTAAAAGAGTTTGTGAATCATATCATACTTGTTTATAAACTTTATATTTTAAATTTGCTAATAAGAATCACTCATAAATCAAGCGTTCATTAACTAGACAACCTGGGTTGCACTGTTATAAACTCCAATAAGATCACAGCTACAGAAAGTAGAAAGTTTAGAAAAAGGTATTTTTTAATGATTCATTAAAAGATCTGCCTCATAAATAGGGCACACAGTATATTTTTTTCATTTACTAACAAAAGCTGTCTTAAAAGAGTTTGTGAATCATATCATACTTTTTTATAAGCTTTATATTTTATATTTGCTAAAAATATCACTCTTGAGTCAAGCGTTCATTAATTGGACAACCTGGGTTGCACTGTTATAAACTCCAAGAAGATCACAGCTACAGAAAGTAGAAAGTCTAGGGAAAAGTATTTTTGAATGATTCAGTAAAAGAACTTGGTTAGAGTCAATTGTTCATAAATAGGGCACACAGTACATTTTCTTATTTGTTTATGAGCTTTATATTTTAAATTCGCTAAAAAGAATCACTCATGAGTCAAGTGTTTATTAAATGGACGACATGGGTTGCGGCGTATGATTTTGATTCACTAAAACGAACTGATACAAGATTAATTTAATAGTTGGGCACATTTCAGTTGTAAAACTAAGAACCCATGAACATTTCATTTCATTTTTGAAGTTATGAACTCCAAAAAGGACACCAGCAACAGCAACAGCAACAGAAAGTATAAAGTCTAAAAAAGGCTTTTTGAATGATTCATTAAAAGAACTGGCACATAAGAGTCTGTTTGCAAATAGGGCACACAGTATATTTTTGATTAATTAACAAGAACTGCCTTAAAAGTGATTGTGAATCATATCGCACTTGTTTAAGCTTTATATTTTAAATTTATTCAAAATAATCACTCATAAGTCAAGCATTGATTAATTAGACAACATGGGTTGCCTGTTATAAACTCACAGCTACAGAAAGTAGAAAGCCTATAAAAGTCTTTTTGAATGATTCTTTAAAAGAACTGGCTCATAACAGTCAACTGTTCCTAAATAGGGCACATGGTACATTTTTCATTCACTAATAAAAACTTAAGTCTTAAAAGTCTTTGTGAATCATACTTGTTTATAAGATTTATATTTTTAATTTGCTAAAAAGAATCACTTATGAGTCAAATGTTTATTAACTGGACAACATAAGTTGCACTTTTTGATTTTGATTCACTAAAAAACCTGATAAAAGAGTCATTTGATGGTTGGGCATATTTCAGTTGTGTAAATGTGTACAATTATTATAAAATTATGAACCCAGCTATTGCTACAAAAACTCCAAAAAACACCAGCTACACAATACAGAAAAGTACTTTTGTAAAGGATTCATTAAACGAACTGGCTCATAAGAGTCAACTGTTCGTAAATAGGGAACAAAGAATATTTTTGATTCACTAACAAGAACTTAAAAGAGTTTGTGAATCATATTATACTTGTTTATGAGCTTTATATTTTACATTTGTTAAAAAGAATCACTCACGAATCAAGTGTGCATTAATTGGACAACATTGGTTGTGCTGTATGATTTTGATTCACTAAACAGGACTGATAAAAGAATTGGTAACACTTTACAATAAGGTTCATTAGTTAAACATTAATTAATGTATTAACTAACATGAACTAACCATGAACAATACATTTATTACTGTATTTACTAATCTTTATTAACATTAGTTAACAGAACATTGTTTGTTCATGTTAGTTCACACTGCATTAACTAATGTAAACAAAATTGTAATAATATATTAGTAAATGTTGAAATTAACATTAACAAAGATTAATAAATGCTGTTTAAGTGCGGTCATTATTAGTTCATGTTAACTAATGTGGTTAACTAATGTTAACTAATGAACCTTATTGTAAAGTGTTACCGAGTTATTTGATGGTTGGGAATATTTCAGTTGTGTAAATGTGTACAGTTATTATAAAATGATGAATCCATGAACATTTCGTTTCATTTTTGGAGTTATAAGTCTTTTTGGACATTTAATTCATTCAAAGAACTGACTCATAAGGGTCAATTATTCGTAAATAGGGCACACTGTATATATTTGATTCATTAACAAGAACTGTCTTAAAAGAGTTTGTGAATCATATCATACTTGTTTATAAGCTTTATATTTTAAATTTGCTAAAAAGAATCACTCATAAGTCAAGCGTTCATTAACTGGACAACAAGGGTTGCACTGTCTGATTTTGATTCACTAAAAAGAACTGATAAAAGAGTCATTAGATGTTTGGGCATATTTCAGTTGTGTAAATGTGTACAGTTATTATAAAATGATGAACCCAGCTATTGCTACAAAAACTCCAAAAAAACCAAAAAGAACACCAGATACACAATACAGAAAGTCTAGGAAAAGTACTTTTTTGAATGATTCATGCTTCACTAACAAGAACTGTCTTAAAAGAGTTTGTGAATCATATCATACTTGTTTATGAGCTTTATATTTTACATTTGTTAAAAAGAGTTTTATAAAATGATGAATCCATGAACATTTCATTTCATTCAGTTTTTTGACATTTAATTCATTAAAAGAACTGACTCATAAGGGTCAATTATTCGTAAATAGGGCACACTGTATATTTTTTTATTCATTAACAAGAACTGTCTTAAAAGAAATTGTGAATCATATCATATTTGTTTATAAGCTTTATATTTTAAGTTTGCTAAAAAGAATCATTCATGAATTAAGAGTTCATTAATTGGACAACATGAGTTGCGTTGTTATAAACTCCAAAAAGATCACAGCTACAGAAAGTAGAAAGTTTATAAAAAAAAGTATTTTTGAATGATTCATTAAAATATCTCCAAAAATGAAATTTTTGTTCATTAATAGGGCACATGGTACATTTTCATTCCCTAACAAAACCTGTCTTAAAAGGGTTTGTGAATCATACTTGTTCATAAGCTTTATATTTAAAATTTTCTAAAAAGAATCACCCATGAGTTAAATTTGCATTAATTAGACAACATGGGTTGTGCTGTATGATTTTGAATTACTGAAAAGAACTGATAAAAGAGTCACAAATGTGTACGATTATCATAAAATTATAAACCTATGAACATTTCATTTCATTTTTGGAGTTCTAAACACCAGCTACAGAATATAGAAAGTCTAGAAAATGTACTTTTTGAATGATTCATTAAAAGAACTGTCTTGTAGGAGTCAACTGTTTGTAAATAGGGCACATGGTATATTTTTGATTCACTGACAGGAACTGTCTTAAAGAGTTTGTGAATCATATTATACTCGTTGATGAGCTTTATTTTTTAAATTTGCTAAAAAGAATCACTCATGAGTCAAGTGTGCTATAATTGGATGACATGGCTTGCGCTGCATGATTTTGATTCACTAAAAAGAACTGATAAAAGAGCAATTTGATGGTTGGGCTTATTTCACTTGTGTAAATGTGTGCAGATATTATAAAATAATTAACTCATGAACATTTCATTTTTTGAGTTATAAATTCCCAAAAGAACACCAGCTGCAAAAAGTCGAAAGTCTATAAAAAATATATATTTTTGAATAATTCATTAAAAGAACCGGAGTCAATTGTTCGTAAATAGTGCAAACAGTATATTTTTTGATTCACTAACAAGCAATGTCTTAAAAGAGTTTGTGAATCATATCATACTTGTTTATAAGCTTCATATATTAATAATTTACTAAAAAGAACCACTTATGAGTTGACAGGACAACAAGTATGTATTTTTGATTCACTAAAAAGAACTGATAAAAGAGTAATTTAATGGTTGGGCATATTTCACTTGTGCAAATTTATACAATTATTATAAAATTACGAACCCATTAACTTTTCATTTCATTTTTGGAGTTATAAACTCTAAAAAGAACACCAGCTGCAGCTACAGAAAGTAGAAAGTGTAGAAAAAAAGTATTGTTTAATGATTCATTAAAAGAACTGGCTGGTAAGAGTCAATTGTTTGTAAAAAAAAACAAAAAACAAAAAAAAAAACAGTATATTTTGATTCACTAATAAGAACGGTCTTAAAAGAGTTTGTGAATCATATCATACTTGTTTATAAGATTTATATTTTAATTTCGCTAATAGGAATCACTCATGAGTCAAGTGTTCATTAACTGGATAAAAGAGTCATTTGACGGTGATTCAGACCACAGTAGTAAAGCTGTGATGATTGAGCAGAGTACATGAAATTTTCATGTTATCACATTCAATTTAGACTTCCAACTCAAGTTAAATCCAGATCATTCAAATGAAGATCACGATTATTCTGAAAATGAACATTACGAACCCATTAACATTTCATTTTTGGAGTTATAAACTCCAAGTAGAATGATTCATTCAAAGAACTGACTCGTAAGAGTCAACTGTTTGTAAATACAGCACATGGTACATTTTTGATTCATTAACATGAACTGTCTTCAAGGAGTTTGTGAATCATATCTTGTTAAGCTTTATATGTTAAATTCGCTAATAAGAATCACTCATGAGTGTCTTCATTAATTGGACAACGTGGGTTGCGCTGTATGATTTTGAATCACTAAAAAGAACTGATAAAAGAGTCATTTGATGGTGATTCAGACCACAGTAGTCAAGCTGTGATTATTCAGCACAGTACATGAAATTTTTATGTTATCACATTCAATGTAGACTTCCAACTCGAGTTGAAAGATATCTTTTATGCCATGTATTAGCAGCAGTGTTGTGCCACCATTCAATACAGTCTAAGAAATACTGGCAGATATTAAAGAATCACGATTATTCTAAAAAAAAAAAATCTCTATTTTGATTTTACCCAGCCCTCTTTATTCTGTAGTTTTTAGTGGCAGTTGTCAAATGTCAACGCCTAGTGGAAGAATGCCTAGCAGATCTGTTTTCCCATGTCTTTTGTTGTCATTATTTAAGGCAAAGTTCGCCTGATGTGTACCATCTGCATGCTTTACCACTTGAGGGGAAACAAAAGAGGATGTGAGGAATTATACTCAGTGTGCTGCTTCTCTAACCTCAAGTTTATCTGAAGATCATCGCTCAGGCTGTACAAACATTCGCTTCTTTGACTGCACGCTGAGTTTTGTCGTCCTGCGCTCTTTCTTGTTTTTCCATGTTGCGAAGCACTGGAGTATCTGCATGATGGTCTCCCCAGAGCACTTCCTTCCAGCACTCAAGAGAGCTTCTTCACCGCTTTCCTGTCTCTCTACACATTCTTCCATATCTTCTCTTCTTTCTAAAGTGAAAAAAAAAAATGAATCAAAGAGGTCTTTATAATGGGTCTTAGCATTTTTCAAGAGGTTATGAGTTTAAGGTTCATATACAGTTAGGAACTCAAATTGATGACTAGTAGAAGCTTCTGGAAATCACATCTGTGTGTCAAACTAACAAGATGAAACATGATTTAACTATCGTGATCTTTCTTGATTGTTCCTAACAGTTCCTGTTAGACCACATGTTAGACATTTCATTTATTTAGCATACCTCTGATTATACATGGATATGCCTGGATAAGTGAATTAAATTAATCTCTGGCTTTGAGAGAGCTTGAAGTCCCTGGAGATCCTCTCGAAGATAATCTGTGCCGATTACTGCGACCGGCTCTCTTTTAGACGAGCCACGTGTCGCTGTTGAATTCTTTGTTCCGGAAAAGTCTCTGGTGGGGAAGAATACATAGAACAAATATCAAACCGAGAGAAGGATAATAATGTTATTGTTTCAAAATGTGATTCTTTCTTTGTATTAGATTAACGCTAGAGATCTTCTCTCTGGGATTTGTCATTCAAGGAGTGTCTCTTATCGCTGTATGTGTTCATAGTTCAGGAATTAAATGAAGGCCCGGATGGATGTGAATTGGGAAACAATGACTGTATTGTCTCAGAGGTGCAGTGCGGTCAGCATTACTGACACTAAAACATAATATTTGTAATATCATATGAATATGCACATAAATATGTTGCATACACACATGGTTAGTGACAAAACAATTTGTCAGTGTTTACACTAAAAACATAGGCAATGTCAAAATTCCCCACTTGACAAGAGTCAAGAGTCACCACTGCATGAATAATCCATTGGTTTTGACAACAAAAACAAAAGAAGAATCAGTGGAGTGGTTTGGGATAAATCGAGTTTCATGTCCGGAATGTGGACGTCACAGCATTCGGTTGCTCATCTCCACACCTCGGCTTTACAGGGAACGTGGCTGTCTTTATTTATAGCCAGTCACTTCAGTCTGAATCCTGAGCCTGTTTAACCGCTATTGTGCGCCCGGACACACACACACAAACAAACACATACACACACACACACACACACACACATATACGCCCTCTTCTAGAAAAGACAAGTGCAGAGTGTGTTAAAGCACACGGCTTGTGTGAGAGGTGCACTGGGCGTGTTTGGGTGTGTGTGGATCAGTATTTGCTTTCAGCAAGTGCAGTTTCAGGTTGGCCAATGCGAAAACGATTATCTGTCACTAAAATATGCTGACGCATGCATGTCAGTAAATATGACTAAACAAATACAAAACTAAAATCAATCCCATAGGATCAGAGGGACAGCCCCATTATTTTTCAGATTTGTAACTTTGTGCAGTTACACCATGACCTTAAAAGATTAGCACTGGAGAATGCTAATTTTAATGCCGATAAGCTTCTCTTAGTTGTTTTCTATGTTATGGTAACTACACTGGGGAAAAAATGATGTAAGCAAATTGCAAGCACATTTTATATTTAAATAACAAAGGGACAGAAAGTAAAACATCAAATTAATGTGAAATTTAAGTAGAAAGAGAAACCATCTGTACAGTTAAAGTCGAAAGTTTACATACACCTTGCAGAATCTGCAAAATGTTAATTATTTTACCAAAATACTGTAAGCGGGATCATAGAAAATGCCTGCTGTTCTTCAGAAAAATCCTTCAGGTCCCACAGATTCTTTGGTTTTTCAGCATTTTTGTGTATTTGAACCCTTTCCAATAATGACTGTATGATTTTAAGGGTCCATCTTTTTACACTGAGGACAACTGAGAGACTAATATGCAACTATTAAAGAAGGTTCAAATGCTAACTGGTGCTCCAGGAAGAAAAACAATGCATTAAGAGTCAGGGGGGTAAAAATGTTTTAAATTTGAAGATCAGGGTAAATTTAACTTATTTTCTTCTGGGGAACATGTACGTATCTTCTGTAGCTTCTGAAAGGCAGTACTAAATGAAAAAATATATATATTTAGGCAAAATAAGAAAAATGTACACATTTTCATTCTGTTCAAAAGTTTACACCCCTGGCTCTTAATGCACTGTTTTTCCTCCCGGAGCATCAGTGAGTGTTTAAACCTTATGTAATAGTTGCATATGAGTCCGTCAGTTGTCCTCAGTGTGAAAAGATGGACCTTAAAATCATATAGTCATTATTGGAAAGGGTTCAAATACACAAAAATGCTGAAAAACCAAAGAATTTGCAGGATCTGAAGGACTTTCAGCAGGCAGTTTAACTGTTCAGCACAAACAAGGGACTCATGAACTCAGGGTTATTTTTATAAATTCAACTATTCATCTTATTCAGGTCAGTACTAAATAAAAAATAACATGAATTTTGTATGATCCCTCTTATTTTGGTAAAAATAATTAACTAATAAAATAATTGCAGATTCTGCAAGGTGTAAGTAAACTTTTGACTTCAACTGTATTTCTGTATGTATACCTCAAAAAAGATACATCATTTCAAATTAGATTTCCCCTAAAGTCAGTGTAGAAAAGCTCCAGACTCTGTCTAGGCTTATTAGTAAACTAAACAACACTGTTTATTGTCTTCATTCCCACAGTGGCTCCACTTCCACTGTCATGGACTGTCAAACGGCCAAGTGTCTAGAGAGCTTCAGCTTACTGAGGCCTACCAATCAATGTGATTGACAGCTCTCAGGAGGCGTGTCACAATAGATACCCCACCCTCTGTCACGTCCACCTGTCACTGAAGAAGCTTTGAGCTGTCCATCAAAATGTTGTCATAGAAATCACAGCATTTTGGTTTAATGTGACGGAACTTTAGCTGATGCATGAACACACACACACACACACATGCACAACAATAATCATAAAACCGGATTCAAAGACCCCGTGAGACCATCCTACTGCTTGAATAGCGCATAGGACACGCTCTGCCTGTCTGTCCCCCAGCGCGCACATATTCAGCCCGATTATGCATTTATTAAAATCATTTTTATTTCTAGAATTCCCTCATGTGTGACTAAAGCTGAGGTCGGGATTCAAGGCCACACTGGGGTTTGAGTGTAAAAGATCTGAATTAACACGCTCATTCTCCACTCATTTGCATTGTTGGAATAACGGCGGTGGATCTTTGCATATATAAATATAAATTGATGAATTAGCTCCTTGCCTCTGTGATTAAATTGTGTTAAAGACTTTGATCATGTGAACTGTATGTTAAAATTGACCTGTTAGATTCTCACACTCAATTTGTTTATGTACAGTATGAACTCTTCACGCAGTACTATAGAATATTTATCTAATGAAAGAGTATTTTTGTGAATATCTTCTATGCTTTTTTGTCTTAAGAATAGAAATCATTGTATAAATTCAGAACTGGGATTTGACACAATTTCACATTTTGTTAATGTTTGATTCGATTCAATGCGATATTGATTATTTTGACTGACTATACAGTATATACCTCAGGTACAGTACATGGAAAATTTTCTCAAGGGAAAAAATTTTCAATTAATACTGTAAAATGTACATGGAAGTCATACAATAATATTGAAGGTTAAAATTAACTGAATTGCATACAAATGCTTAAAATACATTCAATTAAGTGAATAAAATTAAATAATTATATTTCTACTTCAATTCGTTTTTTTATATATAAACATTTAAATGCTGGCTTGAGGGATTTATTCGAACATTACACATTACACACTGAAGAACAGTAAAAAATGACAATGAATATGTTATATATTGCTTCTTTTTAGCAAAATGCTCCTCTATAGCCTAGAGTTCATTTTTCTAGCTGACTAACAAGTTTATAGTCACCGAATTAGTGTTTTCGTAAATGTGACGTTACGTGACTTATTACAAGCTGTTATATTATATATATAACCTACCTTCGGATGTTTATTCATGTTTAGTGGACGCTGAAACTAATATTAACGTGGATGACACGGACTATTAGTTCACGTTTCTACCGCTTCTCTTGAACTGTGGCTCTAGGCTGGGAATCGATTACAAAAAGAGTTGATTCCTCGATTCTGACGCATTGGGAATTGAGAGTCGATTCCAAAGTTTGGAAGTTTTCAGTTCAACAAAACTCTCAGTGTTGTTCTGTTTATTTTGTTTCAGTGTATAGTTTGCTAATTTTGTGCAAAAGATAATTCCATTAGCAATTCAGACAAAATTACAATTTAAAATCAGTCAGAGGTACAGAAATATCGTAATTTTTACAAATTAAGCTTCATATTATGAGAAGACTACTTTTGACCTTCCTGCAGTCATTGCGAAATTAGCTTCTTCCAATCTAAAAAGCAAGAATCGAAAACAACAGTGAGGAATTGTCACACGTGCAGGAAGACGAGGAGGCAGGGGAACCACGAGGAGACAGAGGTAACAAACAAAAACACTGATTTATTAAACTACAAACAAAAAGGCACGGAGCAGAACAAACACGTCGAAACTTTAACAAAACAAAACCGAGGAGAGAACAGCACATAGAAACGTTAACACCAGACGAGGTAAGTGAGGAAACACACACTATAAATACACAGAAAAACAAGGCGTGGTTACAAACAAGATAACAAGGATGACAAGGGGGAAATACAAATATGGGCACGACAAAACCAACTAAGACTTAACCAAAAGGGGGAGACAAGGACTAAACCATATGGACTAGAAACAGAGGGGGGAAAAAACTGGGAAAACAGAACAGACATGACTAAATACTGACAGGAATCGATTCTTGGAATCTAATACAATTGATTCCAGAACCAGAAATCGGAATCGATTCCAAAAATTTTGGAATCTGTCACTCTACATTAAACAGTGCCAAAGCGGCATTTATAGTTTGAATACTGTAATAAAACTGACCGAATTTGAAATCTGAGACTTTGTTTCATATCAAAATTAAAGGAACACTCCACCTTTTTGGAAATATGCTAATTCTCCTCCAACTCCCCCTGAGTTAATAAGTTGAGTTTTACCGTTTTGAAATCCATTCAGCCGTTCTCCTGTTCTGGCGATATCACTTTTAGCATAGCTTAGCATAGATCATTGAATCCTATTAGACCAATAGCATCACGTTCAAAAATGACCAACAAGTTTCGATATTTGTCCTATTTAAAACTTGACTCTTCTGTAGTTATATCGTGTACTAAGATGGGCGGAAAATGTAAAGATGTGATTTTCTAGGCCGATACTACACTCCCATTCCGGCGTAATAGTCAAGGAAGTTTGCTGAGCCTATTTCCAAAAAAAGTGGAGTGTTCCTTAAACAAAACACAACGCTTATCGCAAATTATTGGATAAGAGGCGCTAATGTTTCACTCATTAACTAAAAACAGGCTAGATTAATCAATTCGTGGGATTCAGGAATCTATATTGTTTCATAAAAATGAGAATCAATTAAAATCAAGAAATCGATTTTTTTTACCAAGTTCTAATACATTTATCTAAATGCAGTTTCAGTAAACTGTCTTTTGAACAGTTTTTCATGTGCTCCACAGAGAGCTGTGAAACTTGTCATAACATAATGTACCTCTTTACGTGTTTGTTTTGATACCTGTGTCACATCAGCAAGTCTGAACATGTGACTAATGATTCAGTAATCAACGATACAATAAAGCTAAACATAATCGCTATTCAGATGAGATTAGTTTACTAAATAATGTTAGAGTAACCATATGAACAGAGGACAGCTGTGATTTCATGCACTGATTCAGATGAGACTGAGATCTCTGGTTTTTACTAAGATGGGAGTGTCTCTCTGGATGTAAGTGTCATGGAAGGTCATGTAAGGGTCAACTAAATAAACAAGAATGTTATGTATGCAATATAATTATACCATTATATTTAATAATAGTGGATGTGATACATTAAGATCATGTGGGCATTTCTGAACAGTTTCTGTGATCAGATTCTCCTTATTGATTTAATTTTCTTTTTATGTTGGATGGGATGCCAGAAATACTTGAACCACCATCTGTTACCTTAACTTAGCAAAAAGGTCTAAATCCCTAATAAAGGTGCATCAGGCACCTCAATGAGAAATTTCGATTTAGTCACACTTCTCAATGAAGGTCAGTGACAGTTTCTGAACAACACAGGTTCATGCTTTTTAAATATTAATGATGTTCTGGCATACAGGTAGAATCACACTTTAAGCATGTTTTTGTCCTCAGCTCTGCCCTGTTTCTATTGTCTGTCAATGACTTTGCATCTTCTGCATCTAGAGAGAGTGTGAGAAAGTTCTCTGTTGATTCATTTGTACTTTTTACTGAAACAATGACGTCTGATTTGTTCATTCATTCATCTTAAATTGAGTTCATTTGAAACGTTCTGTTTTTTTCCTGCAGTGTGTCATGTCCAGAAAACTTCAAACAGTTGCACTGGTCTTGACAGAGCCAAAAGGAGTAAACTGGCCACTCACTGAAAAATTACACACTTCATATAATTAACTGAATGTAGGACAGTCAAATGACCCTGTATAGCTTTGTCTGTTTATTTCATTTTATTGATTCTGTATTAGTTTAAATTTTATTCTAATACTAACCAGCATTGTTTTGTTTGAAGCTGATACTTTCAACCATTAAATTACATTTTCTCATATTCTTGTTGTGATGGACGTCACTATCATACTCCTGTCACACTTCTGTCAGTCTGTCATCTCATGGCAGGTCATCTGAAGACAATCAGGGACAGAGAGGGGAACAGAGTGAGGGAGTGCAGTGAAAGATGAGTGTGAGAGGAGGAGAGGAGAACAATGTGAAGGCTGTTAGGTCAAGAATCACAGAACAGGACATTAGCCAGAAAAAGACAGACTGAGAGAGAGAGAATGCTGAAGATGACGGTACTAGATTACACTCTAATGGAATGAAAGGACACCTGTGGAAGATCGAATCTGAATGTGGGAATCCAAGGGTAGGGTATTAAATTAAAACGCGGTATTGTATTAGATCTAATTAAATTATTCTAGAAGAAAAAAATCTATAATGTAGAAAGGTTTTTATATTTCAAAATGAATTAAGCTAGATTTTTTTCAATCACCTCACTTAGCAATCAAAGTCATTGCAATTCTCATCTGCATCAAAACGCATTTAAACATTTAAAGAAAAGTAACACTTATTTACA
Source organism: Garra rufa (assembly GCF_049309525.1). Lineage (NCBI taxonomy): Eukaryota > Metazoa > Chordata > Actinopteri > Cypriniformes > Cyprinidae > Garra > Garra rufa. Next base: position 36,354,408 of record NC_133384.1, read on the forward strand.
TGAATTTATACTATAAAACATGATATAAAATAGTTAGAGGGTAGTTAAAGGGATAGTTAGCTCAAAAATGAAAATCCTGACATTAATTACTCACCCTTATGTCGTTCGTGAGACCTTCGTAAGACCTTCGTTCATCTTCAGAAAACAAATTAAGATATTTTTGAAGAAATCCGAAAGCTTTCTGACCCTGCATAGACAGAAACACAACAGACATATTCAAGGCCCAGAAAGTTATTAAGGACATGAATAAAATAGTCCATGTGACATCAGTGGTTCAACCATAATGTTATTAAGCTACGAGATAATGTTATTAAGCTACTATGCCTATCGTTTACACTACTCCGGCGTTTTCGGCCCTGGAAAACTGACACTTTTGAAAAACGCTGCAGACCGTTTCGGTTAGAAAATTCTGGGGTTGCGTTTCAGTGTAAACGGACCAAAATGTAGAACGTTTTGAAAACGATGGCATGGCTGCCCACATTCGCTCTGTGTATCTTTGATGACTGTGTAATAGTGTCACGATACTGGAATTTCTAACTTCGATAAGATACCTTGAAAAATATTGATATGTAAACATAGATATGTAAAGTTTTTACACCCTATTATTCAGTTGGTGGATGCATCTACGTGCTTGGAGCTGTTGAATAGGGATCATACCCTGTTGAAAAAACAAGCATATGCTGGTTAGGTAGATTTTAATACTGGTATGCTGGTCCTTAGCTGGTTTATGCTGGTCCTTAGCTAGTTTATGCTGGTCCTTAGCTGGTTTATGCTGGTCCTTCACCAGCAACATGACCAGCTAAGGATAAGCATAAACCAGCAAAGGACCAGCATAAACCAGCAAAGGACCAGCATAAACCAGCAAAGGACCAGCATAAACCAGCTAAAAACAGCATCCCAGCATCAAAACATACCTAACCATCAGATGCTGGTTTTTTCAACAGGCTATGGGTATAACAAAAAGCATGATGTTATTGTTTACAAGTTTTGGTCTGTTTTTGGTCCATTTACACAGAAATGCAACCCCAGAGTTTTCAAAGTAAAACGGGGTCTGCAGCGTTTTCGAAAGTCTGTTTTCAAAGGTCGAAACGCAGGAGTAATGTAAACGATAGGCATAACTGTAGCAAAATTTATGTGTTTTAAAACAAAAACACACTAATGTAAATGTAGCCTAAGGCAAATGCCATCAACACACCAGCTTCTGCATCAAAAACGAATTTGCAGGTCAGAATTCACCAAATTTGAACTTTGTAATGCAGCAATATGCAAAACTTATTTTTCTCTTCCACATTCGTATGAATAGAAGCCAATTGGAAAGTGTAATGTGATCGTCCCTTAATTCTACTGTGGATTATTTGGAACTGTTTTCATTGCTACAGGAAAAATACAAAACGTAATTGGCAAAAACTTTTTTTAATTAAACTTTTGTATAAAAGCAACAGCACTTTCACAGGCCTACACATCAACAGCACTCTTGCTCATAGCTTAAATGACTTAAGTTCTTGTAATAGGTTTAATATTGCTCCGTTTCAGAACGTTATACTTTTGTTCTATTGTTTCTCTCTCGGTTCATAGAGAATATGCTAATGTGTTTGTATGTGAGTAATGTGGGCTCTAGATGCCAGTTTCACAATGGGCAGCATTGTCGAAGACACAAACACACACACACACTAATATATATGCAAACAGGAGTGAAAGGCTCCAGCTGGAGAAAAAAAGGGGAAAATGATGAATAACTTTACAGTAAAGAGCGGTAATGCCTCCCAGCTTTAGCTTACATTTCAGTGCTTAGATAGCATCTCAAAAGCGCTGAGTTTAATCTATAGGGTCATATACGTTTTCCTTTTATTTCCATCTTGCCAGCATTATAAATTCGGCTGGAAAACGCCACTTAATAGCTAAAACGGGTGTTAGCTATATCAAGAGACTTGAGCGGTAAAACTGAAGCAGCTGCTTTTAAATTGGCCTTAATGAGACGCCGTTACTGACGCATGGAGCCCTGACACGCAACCATGCACACACACATACCTTTCCTACCCGAAGATGACTCAAACTTTCTTATATGGTCAGTGGGTTGCTTCAAAATGCATTTTTATGACTTGCAACACAAACTCACCTATCAAACCATGTTCACCGTGCTCTCTTTCATGTTTAGACTCAGACACACACAAATGAGACCCTTGGCTATGTTTCAGCAGTGGGTTTTACACCTCTCTTGTTGCCATGGGTACACTCAGGACTGTGGAATCCACCCCAGGAGTGTGTGTGTGTGTGTGTGTGTGTGTGTGCCCAGAACCCAACAGAGATCAGAAGAGCATCACTCTCAAGTTAAGATCGATATCTTACCCCCCACCTTTCTGAACTTCTCCACCTCATCACACACAGATGAGTATTGTGCATGCCGCTCGTGAGGATTAGACTGAACAAGAGGACGAAAACTGTTGTCATGAAAATGAAATAATAAGGAAAGAGAGAAGAAACTGGATGGGTGTAATTGCAATTTATTTCCACTTCAGAGCCTGTGGGGTAAAAGAGAGAGAGAGAGCGAGAAATAAAATAGGGAATCCTTTAATATTCACAGCCTTGAGATGAGATGAGAGAATACAGCCATACCTTCAGGTCTATGAACATAATGAGCTTTTTATTTCACCCCGTGTGTGTGTGTGTGTGTGTGAGAGAGAGAGAGAGAGAGAGAGAGAGAGAGCTTTGTGGTCAAGAATTAGGATCATCCACGTCTGAATGCTTTGCACAGTGATTTATGTGTTCATAGAAACGTCTGCCTTTCACTCTCTGTTTCTGTGTAGAAAATCTCAAGTCGTGGCTCTTCATTTACAGTATAAGAGTGAAAGAGCTGATGTCATGACATCTGCATTTTGAGAAACTCTATTCACAAATGGAATCTTTGAAAACACATTTTTCTAAAGAACAGCTCATTCAACAGTGACAGATTCATTAAGATATATGTCTCTTGAACATGTTACTGAAACATTGACCCTTATGATATTACCTGATCAGGTTGGATATACGATCCTGACAAATAAATATTAAGAAATTTTATGAGAGTTTCATGAACACGCTTCGAAGACTGTCATGAAAGAGAAGAAATTGTTGAATAAAGTCACTATTTTTGTTTTCTTTGTGCACAAAAAAAAGTATTCTCTGAGCAAAATAACATTATGGTTGAACTACTAATGTCACATGGACTATTTTAACAATTTCCTTACAACCTTTCTGGGCCTTGAATGTGTCAGTTGCGTTGCAGTCATCAGAAAGCTCTAGGATTTCATTAAAAATAACTTAATTTGTGTTCTAAAGATCTTACATGTTTGGAACAACATGAGGGTGAGTAATTAATGACAGAATTTTCATTTTTGGGTGAACTATCACTTTAATGTATAACTATGGGTTGTATATCTAAGTAGATTTTGGTCCAGTGAGACAAAATGTTCACAACACTTGTGGCTTATATGGAAAAGAGCCTTTCTTGCTTGTCACTTTGTCATATCTGGTTAAGACAATGTGTAACAGCATTAATGCACATAAATTATATCTGTCTCTCAGTTTGTCTGTCTTTCCATACACATGCACACATGCTTCAATATGCTGTGGAGTTTGTAAATCAATGGAGCAGCATGTAATATCTCTGACGGCTAATGATCGATCACTGAGGCCTTGTTATGTTGCATTAGTTTGAGGCCAACCGCCGACAGGCACTTTTAAACTAATCTGGTCTACTGGGAGGTCTTCATCCTTTCAACTTTCATCCCATCGATTGGGCTGATTTAAACGCACATGCGTTTATTAGTGAAAATGTACTTAACTTGTGAATATACCTCCTATTCACATTTCATTGATATAATTTAATTCACAATTGCACATGAACAACATTCTACCATGGGAAATCGATGATGCCACTTACCAATGAATAAGAATATTGGAATTAAAAAGATTCTGTAATTAATTACTCACCCTCATGTTGTTCCAAAACTGTAAGGCCTTTGTTCATCTTCAGAACACAAATTAAGATATTTTTGATGAAATCCAAGACCCTGTATAGACAGCAACACAACTGACACGTTCAGGGCCCAGAAAGGTACTAAGGACATTGATAAAATAGTCCATGTGACATCAGTGGTTCCGCCTTAATTTTATGAAGCTATGAGAATACAATGTGTCCAAAGAAAACAAAAATAACAACTTTATTTAACAATTTCTTCTCTTACGTGTCAGTCTTCGATGCACGTGCACAAGAGTATCATGACTAATAGCCTACAATATACTATAATATAACATTTAGTCATGATATGTGAATATGATTTACATTTTCACCAAATTACTTTATCATTTTTTATTTCTATATATCATTTCATAAAATACAGATTGTCAATGCAACTACACAGTGATAAACAGGAAAAAAGCAGAATCGATTATGGGAACTCAACTATAGAGACCAACATAGGCTCATTGGAAATACGTGCCTCTATATAAATTTCTGCGAAACTGAAAAAACATACCTATATGTACCAATCAATGCAGTTTCCAGATGAAATGAACACTAGAGGCAGTAAAGCTCTGAAAACTTTTATTTTCACACAAAGTATAATTTACAGGTACAGAGTTTTAATTAAAAAAGCCTAATTTTTACTTACTTGCAGAATATTATTTTATGACTTCAAAGCGATTTTAACACCCTGCGCAATTTGAAAACTGATACTTTTGCACATTGTCGTGATACAGCTTCATATGCATGAGTTTTCGAATTTAGTACGTTTGCTCAGTAGCTCACGCGATACGGTGTTGCACTTGAGTAATGAAGAGCGCCAGTAAAAACCCCACGAATAGCACGGCTGCATCAACAAATTGCGTTTTTATATAACTTTTGCATTTTTTAACACTATCATGTAGATTTAGGGTTGGGTTTGGTGTAGGGGATATTTCCAACACGATAGAGCATTAACCTTTAGCAACGCTTCCCGGATATTTGAATTCTAAACAGCCACAATATGTACCTCAAGCAGCATAATAAAAACACAGCAATACGTGCCTGTACCAACATAATAAAAACATGCCACAGTGTATTGAACGTGTCAGGGCTCGAAATTAACTTTTTTGCTTGGTAGCACTGGTGCTCCCAACTTCAAAAAGTTAGGAGCACCAAAAATTTTTTAGGAGCGCCCAATTTCATTTTAGTAATGCACCAATCTTGATTCTTCATGGCCGATTCTGATTGCCAATGTTTTACAAGCAAACGGGCTGATTCTGAAAGCCTTTTTTATATATTTATTTTATGTCTTAAGCAAGGGACAAGAATAAATGAAAATATGAGTACACAAACAAGATGTTTATTTTCTCTATTATAGGTACAGCCATTTAAATTAGAGGCAACCACTGCATTTTTAAAGAATCAATAGTATAAATAAAAAATAACCGACACAGTTCTTTCTTAATCGTATAGACAATAAATGCAGCCATAATCAAAGTAGGCTACTTTTTTAATATTCAAAGTGCAAATAGAGGCCGAATTTTTCAAGCATATACAGAGCTATAGACAACTATACAACTTAGTATAGCCCACATACTAATAACAGCTTAGATATTGTATGTAGCCTAATTTGCGCGCATTGGGGAGTCGATCTCTAAACGCGGGGTATTAAAATTTATTTTGAATGGGTGTGCGCGTTTTACTTTTGGTTTTGTTTTAACGGTCGCGCGTTGGATGCGCCAGAATCGTATCTGACAAATTGTGCGCTGTAGCACGAACTATAGTTTATTTCTTCAAAAGCAGATTGTGGTGACCTTTTAATTGTCCACAATCAAAAATCGTCATATCACACACCCCTAATTGCCATGCAGTTTGTACAAATCTGGAACAGAGGTTGGGTGAGAGGAAAAAAAAAACGTCCGGTTCCTAGTTGAGCAGAGCACAGTGTTTGTGACAGGGAGTGATTGACGGCTAAAATCTTAAATCTGCATTAAAGGAAATAACGTAAAGCTGAAGTTTAAATGTTATGTAATGTTGGAGAGAACAGCGAACCTGTTGCTGTATCAGCTCACAGCAGTCTGTGCAGTAGTTAGACTAACGAACATTTTGTAAAGAAATGAAACCAAGTCGCACCACGACAATTTCTCGCACTCGCACAAATGCTCAGCGCCACTCACTGGACGTTTCACTTTGAAACTGCGGTAAGGTATGTAATTACGATGTTGCAGAAATGTATATAAAGGCATGTATTTTCATGAGCCTGGGTTCCCAGATAGCACATGTACGTCTGCAAGATGTCTGTTAAAGATCACTTGATCTGCTGTGTACAAACATCTGACAGACGTCTATAAGATGTCAGTTTTACATACATTCTAAATCATAAACATCTAATAGATGTCTACTTGACATCTGATAGGAAGCGTCCTATAGAGGTATTGTAGATCAGCAAACACTAAACATTAAAACACTAAAAAAATAGGTCTTTCAGATGTATTTTTCAGTAAATGCAGTTGTCAAATAGGCACCTCCGTGATGTATTTGTGCTATCAGGGTTGATAGAGATTCAAATTCTAAAGCAGCTCTGAAACACAATAATGTCAAGTGAAAATAACGTTTCAACCCTCAGTTTAAGAAGTTTTGATGGCAATTGATATATGACATTGGCTGCGAGCTTGGAACAAAAATGTCAGCAACGAGTTTCAGTTAGAGTTTTAAACTATATCGAGCTGCCAAGCTGTCAGTTCTCTGTATAGAGTGCTATCCAGAGAACTGTCACCCTGTTAATCTACAGTTACTCTATTAATTTCACTCATGTGTATGGCAAAATAGTCCTCATGTAAAGCGCTTGGGACTCACAGCTGATTCCACAGCTGATTTTGACTGTGATATTAGCATGTTGCTAAGCTAACAACACACAAAGCAGCTCACCAGGTTTTAGAACAGAGCCATTGTGCAGAGTGCGCCTTCTATAAATGTTTCAGCATTGTTTGGCTCTCATGTGCTCTTTGTGCAAACTCAATAAAAATCACCACTCAAACAAAGAATGAAAAGCAGATAGACAAAAAGTTGATAATGAGGGGCTCTCTTTCTCCCACTCTACTCTTATCATACCACCTCATGCCTCATCTATCTATCTATCTATCTATCTATCTATCTATCTATCTATCTATCTATCTATCTATCTATCTATCTATCTATCTATCTATCTATCTATCTATCTATCTATCTATCTATCTATCTATCTATCTATCTATCTATCTATCTAGTATGCTAACTCTCTCTCCTTCTCTTACTCTCTTCTTTGTCTCTGTTCGGCAGCAGCCCTATAGCACAACTTGTCTGTTACATACTACAGGTGGATGGGCTGATCTCATCCTAATATACATTCATCAGCGGTTGTGTGTGTGTGTGTGTGTGTGTGTGTGTTGGTGAGAGCAATCTCCTCTCATGACAAAGAGAACAAGTCTCCATTGTCTTTTTCGTATGGATGGGCCACAGGCTTTTATATGTGAAATAACCGTGTGTGTGTGTGTGTGTGTGTGGTGTGTGTGTGTGTGTGCCTTATGGCATGCTTTATTCTAGTAGCACTCAAGCTGATGAAAACACTTTTTCTGTATCTTCTCTCACTTCCCCTCTCTCTCTCCCTCACTGACACACACACATGCAGGTATATGATGACAACAGGACAATGCTGAATGTGTGTGTGGAGTTAAAAAGCCTGTAGCTGTAAGATAGGACGACATATCTGCTGTCCGACCCAGAACATTCCTGTAATGTAAGAATGACGTTGAACTAGGACACTTCACATATACACACACACAGTCCAACTTCAGTTTAAGCTACATATTTGTAGTGTGTGTATGTGTGCGTTGGTGTGGGGGGGGGGGGGGACTTGGGTGTGTGAGGCTCATCAAACTGGTGGGAGTGTGTGGGAACCTGTCACAATAAACGGAAGAACGGTGTAACGTTACACCTAACTGCTGTGTTTAGTAACACACGCACACACATACTCTCTAGCAACAAATGCAGCGTCACTCAAAACCCCAAACACACACTTTCACCCCGAACCCTTCAGGTAGAGCGCCAGTGTCGCATTACGGTGTCTGTGAGAAAGCCCTCGCTAAAGCTGTTTACAGTCCTAAGCTCTGCTTTACTGTGGTAAATAGACTGATGCGCTCTCATCTGATACAGTCACAGAAGGGTTTAGGGTGTCCGAACAATACACTGGATTTTAGGGTTCAGATTTATACAAGGAATAGTTCACCCAAAAATTAAAATTCAGCCATTAATTACTTACCCTCATGTGGTTCCAAACTCCTAAGACTTTTGTTTATCTTAGGAACACAAATTAAGATATTTTTCAGAAATTCAAGAGCTTTTTGACCCTGCATAGACCCGTTCAAGGCCCAGAAAGGTAGTAAAAACATTGATAAAATAGTCCATGTGACATCAGTGGTTTAACCGTAATTTTATAAAGCTATGAGAATACTTTTTGTGCACAATGAAAGCAACAATAATGACTTTCTTCAACAATTTCTTCTCTTCGAATCACAAGAGTATCACGACACAAGCATAAGAGAAGAAAATGTTGAATAAAGTCGTTATTTTTGTTTTCTTTGCACATGAAAAGTATTCTCATAGCATCATAAAAGTAAGGTTGAACCACTGATATCACATGGACTATTTTAATGATGTTCTTACTACCTTTGTGGGCCTTGAACGTGGTAGTTGCTGTATATGTTAAGTCTGAAAATTTGTATATGTTGTTTTTCATTTATGTCATGCCAGAATGCAGCTCTCACACTTTGTGCTTTTCACTCATTCCCACTCTGTTTGTAAACCCCTGCACTAGAGAACATATAGACTAACACCCTCCTGAGGCTGCATGCTGTCTGCAGAGGTTAACATCAGAGTGAATCCAGCAAACATAAACAAATCCACTGGCACATAGTCACATGCAAGACTAATGTTAATTCAGATAGAAAAATAAACAACCTGATCTCATGACGAAAGCGTACTTGTGGGAGCTTTTTTTTTTTTTGCAAGACGTAAAATATTTACCGGCATGTACATTTGGTTTCGTAGGTGGCACTAAAAGATTATGTTTTCCCCCTGGAACAGATAAACGTACATATGGTACGTTTTATGTGATGTTGTTTTTGTACGCGTCACTGTAGTTCTGACTTGAAATGTCCATTGAGTGGCGCTATAACTTTAATGCTCCGTGAAGTTTTAAAATAAACTACCATCTGCACTGATAGTATGAACTAAAGCGAATGTGATGTAAAAACGCCATTTTAGCTTGTTTTTCCATCTCTCATCTTTCAGCTGTTTCCTCTGGATTCATAATTTTCACAGGAATCGTTTCCCAGGGATTGCGCATCCTAAGTCCCAATTCTGTGCCATCTGAGCTACCGAGTAAGCTTGTTACATCCGGAAAGCGAAACATATGGAGCTGTAATCATAACTGTGTACAAAAACAATTACAAGTGCTTGCTGTTTTACCGCTTCTAATGTTCACTTCTGTTGGAATCGGCATTAATATGTACTTATTAATACATATTTCACCTTGTGAAAAAGTTCCCACAGGTAAGTTTTTGTCATGAGATCAGGTAGAAAATAAAATACTTTAATACTGTGATTGAAAACATGACACATAAACATGCACTGTTTACATTATATTCAGTACTTACATTGCATACTAAAAGTGTAATCACTAGAAATATTGGTAGGGATTAATCCAAGCATGCCTATGCATTTACACTTGCTTTGACTCAGTTATGATTGTACTTCAGCCCAGTAACTAAATACCTGCATTTTTGTGGATGTTTGGGGTAAAATAGAGTCCAACAGAGATGTGTAAATGATTACCTTTATTTGTTAGATTAAGATGATGTGCCTGACATATTCTTGACTTTTACACAAAACATCTTTGTTATCTCTTGTACTGTAAGCAGGGAGTAAACATTTAGGAGTTAATTTTGACTGACAGCTTTATTAAATGTGTTTATATTTAAGTGACTATAAACATGAGGGTTTAGGTGTGTTATAGAGGGCAGGTGGATTACAGTCCCCATAGAAATATGCACACATGTAATGTTACGCTGATACTTAATGCACATATACCATATATAAACCTGTGGTTGGCATAGTAACCACCTCCTCTTTTGTTGTGTTTATATGACCTCTTGTCTGAGAAAAAGACCAAATACGACATGACTTATGTGCAGCTATAGTGTTAAAAATAACATAAAGTGCAGCATGTGTGGGTGTAAATTTATGGAACTGCTAAAACCGTTAAAGTAACAGCAGAACTGTACAGTCTCTTTGGCCATATATACACATACAAAAAAGTGCAATTTTCACTTCTTTTCTGAGTGTTTCTGAGAGTTTGCTGAGAACTTCATTCATCAGATTAACTCAAAATTCATGTAGCGTCAACTAAACTTTCATAATGTGTATTCAGTAACTAACATTTGAACTGAGAAAAATGGCTTCATATTGGAAACCCATTTCTGCCACTAAATTAAAATAAAAAAAAAGGTTATTGCAAGTTTATATTTCACAATTCTGACAAAAAAAAAAAAAACTTCACAACTGCGTAAAAAAGTCTGACTTTATAACTTGCAATTGTGACAATTGCTAGGAACAAAAGTCAGAATTACGAGATATAAACTCGCAATTGTCCAAGTTTTTATTTGGAATACTGATTTTATAACTCTCAATTGTGAGTTTATATCATGCAATTCTGAAAAAAAAAGAGATAAAAAAAGTCGCAATAACCTTTTTGATTTTTAATTTAGTGGTGGAAATGGAAAATTTACTTTTTTTCCTCAGAATTGTGTGATATAAACTCACAATTGCGAATTACAAAGTCAGAATTGCGAGATATAAACTCTATATAAAGATATACAATTTATATACCGCATTTCTGACGTTTTTGCGCAGTTCTGACTTTTTTTTTCAGAATTGTGAGATATAAACTTGCAACTGGGTGTTAAAAACAGATGTTAGATATAAACAGAATTGCGGGGGAAAAAAGATATAAACTCACAATTTTGACTTTTTCTCGCAATTGCGAGTTTATATCTCACAATTCTAACTTTTTTTCTCAGAATTGTGAGATATAAGCTCACAATTGACTTTTTTCCTCAGAATTGCGTGATATAAACTCACAATTGCGAGTTACAAAGTCAGAATTGTGAGATACAAACTCTATATAAAGATATAAAATTTATATATAACAATTCTGACCTTTTTCAGGCAGTTCTGACTTTTTTTCTCCGAATTGTGAGATATAAACTCGCAATTGAGAGTTATAAAGTCAGAATTGTGAGATATAAACAGAATTGTGAGAAAAAAACTCAGGATTACAAGATATAAACTCACAATTCTGACTTTTTCTCACAATTGCGAGTGTATATCTCGCAATTCTGACTTTTTTTCTCAGAATTGATTGATATAAAATTTATATATAGCAATTCTGACCTTTTTTCAGGCAGTTCTGACTTTTTTCTCCGAATTGTTCAGCTCTAGTTCAGTTCAAATTAAACAAATCCTTTAGACTAATGCATAATAATTTCCTGTTGCAACTTCAGCCTCATATTTTGATTTATGAGTTTTATAGTTGAGCCAAACCCATCTGTCACTGGTTTAAATCATGAGAGATCAAAGTGTGGCTATATCACTATCACCCATTGAGACTCCTGTGTTCTGTACACACACAGAATGATGATTTTATACGATTCACTCCCACATTTAAATGCGGTTGTCACTCCCAAAACTTTGCAGTGTGCGTGCAGAGTTTGTTACCTCTACTTCTGTCTACAACACACACCCACACAGACACATTTGCATTTGCTATTGTGTGTAGCTTCCATCATCTCTCTGTCTAAAGCTGACTGAAGTGTGACTAAACACATTTCCATAAGTCTCATCTCTCCACGGCACGTAATCTTCCTCTGTCTCTCTGGCTTTCAGTTCACTTTAGCTTCTTTGTTTGCAAATGTTCAGTATTCATTGTCTTCAAAATATGAAGATCTTCACACAGTATGAGATCTATCAGACTTTTATGGCAGTGGTCCACAGAGCTGTAACTGTTTACGATGGTGGAGAAGAGTTTATGTGGATCAGGAACCGTTTACATAATGTCTCAGTGCTGCAGAATTTTCATAAAATATGCATGTCTGCTAAAGACTGAAACACACCATATATTTTGGTGCATAATGGAGGCGATGGGAGCATATGTGCATTTTCCTGATTGAGTAATGCATAGAGCTGTCTTAAAGGGATAGTTCACCCAAAAATGAAAATTCTGTCTTTTATTTATCCTCATGTCATTCCAAACATGTATGGTGTTTTTTTCTGTGGAATAGAATGGAAAATATTTTGAAGAATGTTGGCAACCAAACAGCTATTAGTAGGGACAAAAAAATAAAAACATTTTTAAAATATTTTCTTTTATGTTCCACATAAAAACGTCTGTGGTTTGGAATAAAATGAGAGTAAGTAGATGATTTTTCTAGTGAACTATCTTTTAAAGCTACAGTGTGTAATTTCTTAGCCACTAGTGGCATCAAAAACAATGGCTGCATCCAAAATCACACACCCTCTGAATAATTATCTTGCAACTTTTAAGTATATTCTGAATGTTTCAATTGTTGTTTTCTTTGTGCACTAAAAGTATTCTTGTAGCTTCATAAAATCACAATCACAAAGACTATTTTAACAATGTCCTTACTACCTTTCTGGGCCTTGAATGTGGTAGTACCTTTGTTGTTAGAGAGGGTTTTCATCAAAAATGAATGAAGCTCTTACAGGTTTAAAACAACATAAGGGTGACTAATTAATGACAGAATTTTTATTTTTGGGTAATCTAACCCTTTAATTTAACTGATGTTTTAGACCACATGATGACTGTTTTGGTTTGCTTTTAAACAAGATTGTTTCTGTTCTGGCTTGTTTTGGACATTCTCTGTGATCCTACACCAATAGGACGAACAGACAGAAGAATCCTCTTACAAGACAGCCTGTCACTTAACAGCAAGATTAACCATTAATCTACCTGCAAACAATCCCAAACCCAAGTTTAAAGAGATTAAACAACATCTGTAGTATCTCTGTCAAACACGGATGGAAGGAATGAACAGATGACCTGAAGAGAACCCGAAGAGATCAAACATGTATGAAGAGAAGAAAAAGATGCAAGGATTAAAATGTACAAATGGAAAATACCAAGGAAAGTGCCAGGAAAAAAAATTACCCATCAGTATGATTTTATGTTATGAGGAAAAATACTCCTAACACAAAAAAATTATGATGTCTGTGGAATGGATCAAGATGGATCATTGCTACACATTTAATAAAATAAGAGTTTTTAAGACTATCATCCTCCCAGTTACACAAGCTTTACGTTTGCACCGCATTAGTAGCTATTTAAAATATTTCTTTATTATAGCAATTCAATTCATAATTGTAAAACTAAAATTATTTTAGTGTTTTTTTTAATTTGTAATGTGCTATTGTCATTTGTATTAGTTTTTTATTAAGCTTTAATTTAATTTCCATTTTATTTGTAGTAATTTTTTGTACTTAGAGGTTTGGAATGACATGAGGGTGAGTATTTAATGACATAATTTTAATTTTGGGGTGAATTGTTCCTTTAAGACCTTTGTGCATCTTCAGAACACAACTTAAGATATTTTCGATGAAATCCGAGAGCTTTCTAACCCTCATGCATGCACCGTGGTACTTTCAATAATGCTGGCAGATGGTGAAATGGGGGAGAATAATTGTCAAATAAAGTTG
>NC_133384.1:36368696-36405760 GCF_049309525.1 Garra rufa
ATATATATATATATATATATATATATATATATATATATATTATATATATATATATATATATATATATATATATATATATATATTAGGATAGGATATCTATTAGGATATATATATCTGTTAGGATAGGACAATATTTGGCCAAGACACAACTATTTGAAAATCTGGAATCTAAGGATGCAAAAAAAATCAAAATATTGAGAAAATCACCTTCAATGTTGTCCAAATAAAGTTCTTTGCAATGCATATTATTAATTAAAAATTATGTTTTGATATATTTATGGTAGAAAATTTATAAAATATCTTCACGGACAAAGAAAAATATACAATTTTGACCCATACAATGTATTTTTGGCTATTGCTAGAAATATACCCGTGCTACTTAAGACTGGTTTTATGGTCCAGGGTCACATATGTGCTTTACAAGCACTAATAAACAGCCAGTATGCTATAATATTCATTCTAGTTAATAGTGAGCACCTGTCTTTAAAATAAAGTATTAAAGTATTACCTACATTTTATTAAACAATTGTAAAGAATTATGAGCTTTTCATCAGCCTGCAAACCCCAGTTTGCAAATCTCTGATCTAAACGGTTGACAAACTAGGAAAAGAGACACATGCGAATGAAGTGGGAACATTGTGATAATGACAAATCGCATTAAAACTCCTCTAGTGCTGCTCTGGTTCCCGTTGTCTTTAAAGAGGTGCCTCTGGGAACGCTGCCCGACTGACTGAGCGTTTTACGCAACACAAAGAGACTGCTGAATCTGTGTTCAGCAAACCAATGCCCACAGCTTTAACCCTCGACCGGCCCATGGGTCAGCATCAGGGGACCATTCTGGTGAACCAGGGCCGCTGAGACTTGTGCATTGCAACATGTATGTTCAATAGCCACCTGTTTAAATCTAAACACACACATGCATTCACACACAGATGCAACTAGTCTGAAAATAGCAGCCAGGCTTCTGTTGTAATCTTCCTCTCATCCTGTTCTTTCCTCCTACACATGTCTCTCTCCCTCGCTCTCTCTCTAGTGGCTCTAAGTCCAATGGGGGCGGACAGCAGAAGAAGAGGAAGGTGAACAAGAGGATGATAGAGACTACGGCTGTCAACTGATTTTAAAAATGCAATCAAATTGATTGTGCAACAAGCAAATTACCGACAATTCATTGCATTTAACAATAGAGAATCCACTAAATAAAACTAAATAAGCCTCATCCTACATTTGTCCATTGAATAGCAGGTTACACATTATACACTACCAGTCAAAAGATTTTTAATGATTTTTAAAGAAGTCTCTTCTGCTCACCAAGCCTGCATTTATTTGATCCAAAGCACAGCAAAGAGTGTAAAATTTTGAAATATTTTTACTATTTAAAATAACTGCTTTCTATTTGAATATATGAAAATATGTAATTTATTCCTGTGGTTTCAAAGCTGAATTTTTAGCATAATTACTCCAGTCTTCAGTGTCACATGATCCTTCAGAAATCATTCCATTATGCCAATTTGCTGTTCAAGATTTGTATTATTATTATGAATATTTAAAACAGTTGAGCACATTTTTTCAGGATTCTTTGATGAATAGAAAGATAAAAAGATCAGCATTTATCTTAAATAAAAAGCATTTGTAATATACACTATACCATTCAAAAGACTGGAGTCAGTAGTATAATTTTTTAGGGGGAAAGAAATGATAAAAAATTAATACTTTTATTTAGCAAGGATGCTTTAAATTGATCAAAAGTGATGATAAAGACATTTATAATGTTACAAATGATTTCTATTTCTATTGTTAAGTTCTTCTGAACTTTCTGTTCATCAAAGAAAGTCGAAAAAATTCTACTCAGCTGTTTTCAATTATTAATAATAATAAAACTCCATGTAACTCTAATGCTAAAAATTCAGCTTTGAAATCACAGGAATAAATTACATTTTAAAATATATTCAAATAGAAAACAGTTATTTTAAATAGTAAAAATATTTCAAAATTTTAAGGTTAATTTTACTGTACTTTGGACCAAATAAATCCAGGCTTGGTGAGCAGAAGAGGCGTCTTTTAAAAAAAAAAAAACGTTAAAAATCTTACTGTGCAAGAACTTTTGACTGGTAGTGTACACTAACATAAAATGCTAACCTCAAAGCAAACACACATGGACTAAATGTTATAATGCAAAAATAAATAAATATGACCATTAAGGGGACAGAGTTTCCATACTGTAATGATAGTCAATGGGGTCCAAAATAACAACACATTTCCTCTGTATAGACAAAAAAATACTTTTCTGCCGAAGAACGAAGGTCATGTGGGTTTGGAGAGACATGAAGGTGATTAAACAATCAAAATGTTCCTTTAATGTTCTGAATAAGCCTGAATAAGTCTTAATGCTTATTTTTCTATTGATTTTGGGCTGTTCTTGACATATTTTCTAAGATTCACCACTACACTACACTCTATATTGTAGGGTTTGAGTAGTAGTTATGGAAACACATGTTGGAGAGCAGCTATAAATATAGTGTGAGACTCTGAATGTGTTCAAGCGTTGGGCGTCCAGTCAACACCAGACACCCTGACCTCTCACAAGGCCATTTCGGCCACTTCAGCACCTGTTTCTGATGGGACCAATACAATGAAAACCCTGCTGATGACATCAACACACACACACACACACACACACACACACACACACGTCAAAATCATCTGCATTAGAAAGCATTTCAAGTGTGTGTGAGGAAAACAGTAGCAGTGTTTCTGTTATAAATGCTCTTTATTAATGTTTTGAACTAGCTTTTATTTTTATATTACTTTGGAACAAATAAATGCAGGCTTGGTGAGCAGAAGAGACTTCTATAAAAAAACATTAAAAATCTTTTGACTGGTAGTGAATAGTAAACACATTGCTCGATTGCGTTGTCAAAAACCAAAATACAGTGCAACCACTGTAGTCTGATTCACAAACAAATGACTCATGAAGTCTTACAAATCTTTTCATGAATCACTCAAAAGGACTCACAAACTATAATTAACTCATTAATTGTTAATTCCTTCATAGGGTTACTAAAGTAACATCTCTGACCACGTGTTTGTCTGTAAAGTAATAGTTTACCTAAAAATGAATCGTTTACTCAACCTCTTCTGAAACCCGTATGACTTTCTTCTGTGGAATATGAATGCAGTTATTTATAGTAGATGGAGTCATTTACAGTAGAATACATAGCTTTCCAAGTAAACAGCTGTCAAGCTAGATTTTCGAACAAGATTTTGAACTTTTTAGTTACAGTTTTAGTCTGACTTCAAAAGATCTGGAACATACACTACCAGACAAATGTTTTTAGACAGTAAGATTTTTTTCTTTTTTAAAGAAGTCTCTTCTGCTCACCAAGCCTGCATTTATTTCATCCAAAGTACAGCATTTTTTAAATATTTTACTATTTAAAATAACTGTTTTCTATTTGAATATAATTTAAAATGTTATTTATTTTTGTGATTCCAATGCTGAATTTTTAGCATCATTACTCCAGTCACATGATCCTTCAGAAATCATTCTAATATTCTGATTTGCTGTTCAAAAAACATTTTTATTATTATTGTTTTTAACTGAAAACACCCTTTTTCAGGATTCTTTGATAAAAAGATTCATTTATCTGAAATAAAAAATCTTTTGTAATATTATAAATGTCTTTATCATCACTTTTGGTCAACTTAATGCATCCATGCTAAATAAAAGTATTAATTTGTATTATTTCTTTCTCCCCCAGAAAATAAGAAAAAAATTATACTGACTCCAAGCAGTTGAATAGTATAGTGTATAATGTTACAAAAGCTTTTTATTTCAGATAAATAATAATGAAATGTTTCTTGAGCAGCAAATCAGCATATTAGAATGATTTCTGAAGGATCGTGTGACACTGAAGAGTAGAGTAATGATGCTGAAAGTACAGCTTTGATCACAGGAATAAATTACATTTTAAAATATATTCAGATAGAAAGCAGTTATTTTAAATAGTAAAAATATTTCAAAATTTTACTGTTTTTGCTGTACTTTGGATCAAAGAAATGCAGGCTTGGTGAGCAGAAGAAACTTACAGTTCAAAAACTTTTGACTAGTAGTGTAGTTTACAAGTCAAAGGTTAATTTAAATTTTTTATTACTTCAGATTTTGGTAGTCCAAAATTAATTTGAACTAGCCCAAATACACAAAGACATCAGCTGAACTTCACTGAGGACAAATCAGCTTGATCAAAAACTTCTGTAATTGTATTTTTTTTCCTTAAATAAGTCAAGAGTCTCATAAATCTCATAGTTTGAACCATATTACAGATTTGTTTCTTTATTATTTAAAGAATCCTTCACTACTTCTTCGATACCACAGCAAAAACTAGTATTTTAACAGGTATTTTGACATAATTGTGTGTGTATGTTTCCATTCAAGCGCAATAAGATACAAAAGAGAAATCAATTCTGTGTTTGTGCACTGTCTAAAACTATTTTTTAGAAAAGTGAGCCCTGCTTTAATGAAGCTTTTTTGGAGCTCGACAGCCACTGGTCCCCATTCACTTTAGTCTTTCACAAAATTAGACATGACCTAACAAACCGTAACAGTAAAAGCAACTGACCGCAATGTCCGTCAATCACAACTTCATTTCAGTTGTCAAGTTAAACACGGCATTTGACTACAGTCCGTATCTACAAGAGAAAATCATCCCTCCCTTGTTAAATACTTCTCTTGTTTGTCCTTCTTTCTCTTTCTGCTGCAAGCGCTTCTCTAGAACGAATGTGTACATTTGTCTCTGTTCTTGGATGTCTGAGTGTAGGAGGCAAGTGGGCACAGATGGATTGTGGGTAGCTTTCGGATGTAGCGCCGCTTCACCCACCCACACGCATACACACATAGAGATCAGCCATCATCACCCGAGCCGGGTCGGACCGGCGTTCAGTAACGACGGACTGTATGTTCATTGTTCATGTAGTTCCAGACACACACTTATGTGAACAAACACACACAAACAAAAGAACTCATGATCACGTGTGGGCTGAAGAGGTGCTTAATAACAATCACAAACACGCATGAATGCTAATGAAGCCAAACGGCTTTTTATCCTGTATGCTGCTCTTTATACGTCCGTCACTCACTTCCCTCCTCCTCTCCGAGAGATGAAAGAGAAGCGAATGATATGAGCCAACAGACGAGGAGAAACCGCACAGCCGTCAGCTGAAAAAAAGCCTTTTGATGACATTCAATATATACCTTAGGACTGAGTTATTTAATCTGAAACGGCCTAAATAAAATGCTTTTTCCCAGTCCGAAGATGCACTATTTCAGCCATCGTTGCAGACATTTTTGTGATTTAGTAGTACTAGTTAAGCTTAACCGATTGCATTTGTGGTGAAAATGAACATAAATACCTTTTTTATTCTAAAAATGAACACCTAAAAGGCTAAAAAGACCAGAAAGGACACAAACGACTTGATAGCTCAAATAATGCACAGAAAATTTTTATGTAAGTGCTTTTATAAAACTTCAAACCTCCAAAATTGTCTCCATTTATTTCCATTGTAAAATACCTCACTGTAACCTAAATTTGGGCTTTTTTTAAGCTTGACCGATCGCATTTGTGGTGAAAATAATCATAAAAATACCTTTTTAATTTTTTTTTTTTTCTAAAAATGAACACCTAAAAACCTAAAAAGACAGTTCACATTTGTGGTAAAAAAAAAAAAAAAAAAAAGTACATAAAATTATCTTTAAAAAAAAAAAAAATCTAAAAATGAACACCTAAAACCCTAATTTTTTTTTACCCGATCGCATTTGTGGTAAAAAAAAACAAAACATATAAATACCTTTTTCAGGTTTTTTTTTTCCTAAAAATGAACACCTAAAAACCTAAAAAGACAGTTCACATTTGTGGTAAAAAAAAATAAAATAAAATAAAAAAAAAAGGTACATAAAATTATCTTTAAAAAAAAATTCTAAAAATGAACACCTAAAACCCTATTTTGTTTTTACCCGATCGCATTTGTGGTAAAAAAAAAATTTACATAAAAATACCTTTTCAGGGTTTTTTTTTCTAAAAATGAACACCTAAAAACCTGAAAAGACCATAAAAGGACCCAAATAACTTGATAGCTCAAATAATACACAGAAAATTCAATGTAAGTGCTTTTATAAAACTAAGAGCTTTACATTTTAACTCCTCCAAAAATTGTCTACATTCACTTCCACTGTAAATACCTCACTGTAACCTAGATTTTGGCTTTTTAAGGACATAAAGGGCAAGTTTAACTTGTACTGAACCTAGTATATCCTTCAAAATATTCAATGAAAGAAGTACTGTTAATGTTGAGTAAATTAAGTAGAATGCTATTAAGAACATCATGTTCATCATCACGATTATATACCGCAAGTCCCTGAGTCCCTTCAGCTATATTATACAAACAATGCATTTACAAACACACAATATACAACAGGCAGACAGTAACATAAACACCCTGAAGGTCTGTCCATACATTGCCGCCCACATACTGCAGACAGAACATGGCAACACATATAGAGTATGAGAACACAGCCGAGAGAGAGCCACAGTACACACTCACCATGTCATCCAGTGCGTAGCGCAGGAGTCCATGTTCATACAGAAGGAAAAAACGCCTCTGCCATTTCTGCAAGAGAAGAAATTAAGATTGCATGAGCGAAATGTGATGCCACCTGTATGTTTTAGCTCTGGTAAACACTTTGAGGCTAACCTAAGTGTCACTGTATATAAATTATAATGCATGTACACTACTTGTCAAAAGTTTTTGAACAGTAAGATTTGTAAAGTTTTTTTTAAAGAAGTCTCTTTTGCTCACTAAGCCTGCATTTATTCGATCCAAAGTACAGCAAAAACAGAAAAAATATTAAAATATTTTTACTATTTAAAATAATTGTTTTAATATGTTATTATACATTTTATTATTTAGTTTTTTATTAATTAATATTTTTATTTTTCAATGATGTTTTAAATTGATCAAAAGTAATGATAAAGATGTTTATAATGTTACAAAAGACAGATACATTTCAGATAAATGCTTTTTGAGCAGCAAATCAGAATATTAGAATGATTTCTGAAGGATCATGTGACTGTTATTTTAAATAGTAAAAATATTTTACT
The DNA here is from genome assembly GCF_049309525.1 of Garra rufa. Lineage (NCBI taxonomy): Eukaryota > Metazoa > Chordata > Actinopteri > Cypriniformes > Cyprinidae > Garra > Garra rufa. The sequence goes on from NC_133384.1 coordinate 36,375,848, forward strand.
GTTTTTGCTGTACTTTGAATCAAATAAATGCAGGCTTGGTGAGCAGAAGAGCCTAAAAAACATTAAAAATGTATCATCAGACAGACTGATTGATATTGTTTCTGCATGATTGATTTACAGAAGTGATAACTTCCTGTTACCGTCAACTGACATTTTCCTCAATTATCAAACATTTTGTGCATTTTCTGCAGATTTGGGCTAAATAAATATTTTATAATATAACAGTTCATTTTATTTACATACACACTATTGCATACACCATTTTGCCAGAGGCATTAAATTGCATTTTATATATATATATTTATTTATTTATAGACTTTGGAGATTAGCAATAGCCATTTGGATGACCACCACCATCCTACACATACATACTCGTACATACTACATATACTTTGGGTTATTTTTATCATCTTTCCATCTTGTTTGTCAATCTGCGATTTCCTGTTTGCTGTCGAAATGTTTCCCATCCCACAAACTCCCTCTCCTGCTGTTTCTCACGAGTTCAGCTTGAGAGAGAATGAGTGTGAGTCAGCGACTCCATGGCCCCCTCAAACACACACACTCGACTCGTTCGTCCCTTAACAAGCACACTGTACAGTAAACACACACACACACACACACACACACACACACACACACAAATACACACAGAAAAGCTGCAATCTCTTCACTTACACAAACAATTCAGGTTCTTTCAGCTTCCAGAAGAGATCAGATGTGCTAATACATTAGACACATTTAAATGCAGACTCAAAACTCATCTGTTCAGTTGTGCATTTATTGAATGAGCACTGTGCTACGTCCGAACAGATTACATTATTTTATGTATATTCATTTTTACTGTTAATTAATTTTAAATCAATTTTTAAATAATTTCAACCCTTGTGTGACCTTCTGGACATTTTTGTCCATTTCAGTTTTGTTTTTTGTTATAAGTGTGCCTGTGTTAATGCCAACTGCATAAATCTAGGCTCAGGTGTGTATTTTTATTGAAATTTTAATATTTCACCCTCATTTCCTTCAAAAAATTAATTTTACCCTCCGTACAAAAAATACTCATACTCAGGACCTTAAGGACAAAAATGTCCACATTGAAACCCATTAAAACTGCAATTTTTTAACCCAGGGCCATTTGACTATAAAATGATGCAATATTTGCTAATAGGCTTTCATTCTATCGGCAAGGCTTCAAATTTTTAATTTTTACCATTTTTTTACAAGATTGTGCCATTTTTTTCAAATTTGCATATGAAAGAAATACTCGCTTTTTCGTGTTTTCTGCTTATGCATATTAGTCTATTATAGAGTCAATTGGAAAAATAATGCAGCTATAATTGTGTGGGTATGTTGGTAAGGATGTCAGAGTGTGGTTTGCATGTGTTTACTGAAAATTTTATGGATGTAATTAGTTTGAAAAAAATTATATTGTACTGGCAATCAAAAATATAGTACAGAGATAAAAGGTGAGCTTGAATTTGATGTAGAAGTTCAGAAGTACACATTGTTTTTGTTTTCACCACAAGAAAATGCTGATTGTGTAGTCTGGTAGATTTTATACAAAGTTTGAGTGTTTGAAGAGCCAAACAGGTGTTTGCAAAGCAAAATCTATACATATTTGGTGCTTGAGGGCTTGGTCATTTCATTGCTTGCAAGATGAAGAGACGTTACTCAGCAGAGGAAGCTCTGGTGCTAGAGTTGCTGACTGACAGTGAGCATTATGTAAAGAAACCAGCATTTAAAGGGTTAAAATTCTGAAAATTAATGAATGTTTGGTATCTATGGATAGAACAGATGCTGGTTAAAAAATCAACATCAGTGAAAGTGGAAAAAAAAATTAATAAATTATATTTTTATGGCAGTTTTTGGACATGGACATCTTTGTCTATTTTGCACCTATGTGTAATTTTTTTTTTGAACGCACAAGGGTTAAATGTTCTTAAATTCTCCGTTTTTATTGTTGTGATTATTAATATTAATTTTTTATGATATTATGATTTTAATTCCTTTTATGTACATCATAATATCATAAAAATCATAAAAATTAATAATAATGAACTTGCTATGCAAAAAGTGCATACTGCATTATAATCCATACGCAGTGGCGAGTTGTTGGCAAAGTTTTCCTGGACTTTAAAGAGCATTGCAATTATACAAACCCGTGATCTGTGCAGAGGATTGTCAAAGTTTGTTCCTTCAGGTGCCAGGAGCAGCCATCCACCGTAGATGGGTTTTGCCTGAAATATGAAACACACATGACGTGATTACAAAAAAAACATGGTTCAAGACAACTGATCAGTTCTTTTTAACATTGGTGCACATGAAAAACAAAACAAACTATGGTTGGTCACTACAGATGTCAGTCAGATTGTCTTTTTTTGCTTGCAATTGCACGATGAGAAAGTATTTGAACATTGAAAAGCGCATTTCACCAATGAGGAAACTTGCCAAAGAAAAGCACCAAAACAGGAATAACATCTCTGCATGTGACCCTCCTGTGACTGCACAACTAAGTGCCGATGAACGGATTTGTAATATTACAGAAACCTCAAAGCATGCACGAGAGAAAAATGAAACGCTAGGGGAAAATTAAGGTTCCTCTTTCAAAGCTCAGCAGACTTACTGGAGATCTCAGATATGTTTCAGATACATTGTTTTGTGTTTCTCCTAAAATGAAGCAGAGTCAGTGCAGTTTCATTACATTTTAATAATCAAAAAGTTACTTTTAAAAGTAATGCATTACAATATTGAGCTACTCTTTAAAAAAGTAACTAATTACATTACTTAGTAACGTAACACATTACTTTCCATAAAAAGTAACTTTTGCGTTACTTTTTAAATCTGGGCAGGGCTTGCTTGTTTGTTTTTAATATAAAAAGTTATATTTTTGGCAAATGTAAAAGCCTTTAACACCAAAAGAGAAAGGTAAATTCACGTCTGTATAGTAGACCACAGAAGAAAAAATGTCAACTCTTCAGCAATAAAAAAAAAGGAAAACAAATGATAGATTATCTTGAGTAATTTAAGCTTATTAGTATTGATTAATTGGATTATTGAAGGTCGGCAGCTAAGACATTGGTTAATAAAATGGGATTAAATACATAAAGGATATTTGTATTATTTCACATATTTAATCATTGTAGGTTTGCGTTGAATTTTACTGTTTTTATTCATTTTGAGGAACACTGTATCTGTTTTTTTTAGTAAGCGAGATGAATTAATGCATGTTCACGTTTATTCTAGAACTAAAGTAACATCTTACTCACAATTTCTCTCAACATGGGGAGAGGAGAGCTTTTAATCAATAAATGGGAGGAAAAAGTAACTGGTGTTACTTATTTGAAAAAGTAACTCAGATATTTTCTTGTCAATTAAAAAGTAATGCGTTACTTTACTAGTTACTTGGAAAAAGTAATATTATTATGTAACTTGCTTGTAATGCATTACCTCCAACACTGGTTATGACCACAAATCTGATCCTTAAAAAACGTAAGGTCCACAAACAGAAGGATATGACTCCTAACATATGCCTTTGACAGGTACTAAAGACCTGATTCACTTTACTGTCAACTCAATTTCTAAGTGCTTTCTAAAAAGACTTCTTAGATACTTGTTTCAGAGAATCAAATGAAAAACTGAAACTCTCACAAGAGATTACAGACCTCTTTTCTCATGAGAAACATCTGAGAACTTCAGAAGAAGCCTCCATTTGATCTCTTTCTGTCCAGGAGAAACAAATGAGATATTAAAAGAGATCCGAGTTGTGATTTTTCTCCGCTAAGGTATGGAAAAGAAAGAGCGAGTGAATGAATGCCAGTTTATCGTCTGGTTAAAGGAATGTCGGTTTGACAACTTGAACGATGGCCCGTGAAAAAACTCTGAGCAAAAGAAAAACGTTAGAAAAAAGTGAGACTCCTCAGATCAAGTGCAAGACAAAAAAAGTTAAATTCATTCTTTTAGTTCATGCACGGCTTCCAGACTCAAAGCCTTCCAGTTAGGGTTCATATTAATAACCTTATGCGATTAATTAAACAGTATGTGCATGAACCTTTTCAAGATCAGCGTTCAAAGTAAACTCCTATAATGACGTACTGAGCCCGATAAAAATGAAGCACACCTGAAAGTTTAACACTTTTCTTTCCCTTCAGGAAATGCAAATCTAGTTTCTCCTGATCTCTTGCTAATGGGAGACTCTGTGCTCTGGGAAATCAGTGATGAGGAGCGGACAGGGACGCAGAGAGAAAGGGAGAGAGAGAGAGAAGGGCTAATGTAGGCCAGATTTTCCTCTTCAATGGTTAAAGTTTGTTCTGTTTATTTTTAAAGCCCCCCTTTTTCTCTCATAACAGCAGAACTGAGCGCCGACTGTCTCACAGAGAGAGAGAGAGTGTGTGTGTCAAGGGGGAGGGTGGATTCTAATAGCATGACAAAAAGCATGGACATAAATATGTGTGGAATGAACAACTCGGAAAAACCTGACCAACTGCAGCGAAACAGAAAGAGGGAGCGAGAGACGGGTATATTGACGTCTGACAGCCTAGTGTAGATTTTTGCATTTTCTGATGACCATGTGAGCGATGTTTGCCATGATGATGCCATGTTGTCCTTGATTTCTAGATTCGAGTCAGTTCAAACTGTCTATTCAAGTCAGTTGATTCATTTAATTTTAACTTTGATTTGACAAGTCTTTGCACAGCTTTTTCAAATATGGAAATGTTTTAGTAAAGAATATAATTTTGAATGTAATCATGTGTGCATAAAGACCTTCAACAGAGTTTCAAGTTAAGGTAAATCAAAACTAACTTAATTTACATTATTTAGCAATATGACATTAGAATCATAATATTCTGAGATTAAAGTCAAAGGAAAGTTGTAGTATTAGTAGAATAAAGTTGCAATATGAATAAACTTTTGTTTTGACATAAAAGTAGTATTTCGAGAATAAAGTAGTCTATTGCACAAGTGCAGAAGCATTTTATTCATAATTTTAATAATCAAAAGCATGACTAATTCATTAATTTTATACAGTTTTTTTTTTTTTTTAACTGTCTTGTGTATTTATATTTTTCTGGTAAAACCTTCTGGTATTTTATTATTTATTATAAAATTATTCCTGCTGTTTCTCATACTATTTCTTTTACATTTTTTTTTCTCCCAAAACAATACATTACTTAATATCAATAATATGCATTAATGCATCACCAGTATCCTCATAATACTAGAAATTTATTTTCATAATTTTGAATTTATTCTCAAAAATATTGCGCTTTTAATCTTGCTATGAATTTGTTTTCGTTATGTTTTTTTTTTTTGATTCTCATAGTTTTGACTCAAAATATCACAATTTTAATTTTGTATTGCTATGACTGTATTCTTGTAACTTTGATTTGACAAGCATATAATCAAACTCAAAATAGTTCACTGAAGTCTTTGCACAGCTTTTTCAAATATTGAAATGTTTTAGTAAAGAATATAATTTTAAATGCAATCATCATGTGTGCATAACAAAGACTTTCAACAGTTTCAAGCCAAGATCAAATCTAAACTGATTTAATTTAGATTATTTAGCAATACGAGATTAGAGTCATAATGTTCTGAGATTAAAGTCAGAATACTATAAGAAAATTGTAGTACTAGTACAATAAAGTTGCAATATGAATAAACTTTTGTTTTGACACAAAAGTAGTATTTCGAGAATAAAGTAGTCTATTGCACAAGTGCAGAAGCATTTTATTCATAATTTTAATAATCAAAAGCATGACTAATTCATTAATTTTTTTTTTTTTTTTTTTTTTTTTTTTTTAGAAACACTGTCTTGTGTATTTATATTTTTCTGGTAAAAACCTTCTGGTATTTTAAATTTTATTATTTATTATAAAAACATTCCTGCTGTTTCTCATACTATTTCTTTTACAGTTTTTTTTAAAGGAAAGGAAAGGAAAGGAAGGAAGGAAGGAAGGAAAACTTAATATATTAATAATATGCATTAATGCATCAACAGTATCCTCATGATACTAGAACTTTATTTTTATAATTTTGACTTTATTCTAAAAAAATATTGTGCTTTTAATCTTGTAATGCTATGAATTTATTTTTGTAATATGTTTTTTTATTCTCGTAGTTTTGACTTACTCAAAATATTACATTTTTAACTTTATTCTTGTAACTTGATTCTTAAAATTACAATTTTAATCATATAAAGTTATAACTTTATTTTCACTTCATACTCAAAATATTATGATTCTGAGCTTGCATTTCTTAATACTCATAATTTTGACTATATGCTCAATTTTTTACAACTTTAACCTAGTTTATCCATGATTCTAAAAATCAAAACAAAAACATAATTTTCCATCTTACACAAACATTACACAAACATAGGGCCCTATGAAATCTGTTTTATTTTTTTCCAAAATTCAGGTTTTTTTTCCAAATTTTGGTTTTTCCAGTTTATTTTTTTTACGAGATTAGAGTCATATTATTCTGAGATTAAAGTTGTAATATCATGAGAAAGTTGTAGTATTAGTATAATAAATCTGCAATATGAATAAGCTTTTGTTTTGAGATAATAGTATATTACCAGTCCAGAGGCATTCTATTCAGTGTAATATTCATGCAATTTCTCCTGCTATTGTGATTTTTTATATCATAAAATAATTAACTTAAAAATTACAATATTGTCAAAATACTTAATATCAATCACGTATTTCAACATCTGTGTTCTTATAATACTACAATTTTATTTTTTGTAATTTTGACTTTATTCTGAAAAACAATTGCAATTTTAATTTTGTAATGCTATGAATATATTTCCATAATACTCTGCTTTTTTATTCTCATAGTTTTGACTTTATATTTAAAATATTGCAGTTTTAACCTTGTATCGCTATGACTTTATTCTTGTAATTTTGACTTGACTTTATTCATATAATGCTATGAGTCTATTTTGACTTTGAGCTTGCATTACTGACTTAATTCTCATAATTTTAATAACATGCTCATATTTTTTACAACTCTATTTTTGCTCTTCAGCACCAGTGTACATAATTTCCTTCACACTATTTTAAAAATTAAAAAAAAAAAAAAAAAAATCCCATCTTTCTTTTTTTACACAGACATAGGGCCTTATGAAATTTGTTTTATTTTTTCCCAAACTCCTTTTAATTTTTTTCCAAATTCTGTTTTTACTTTTTTTTAGATTCTGTTTAAATAATTAATTTAAAAAAAAATTAATCAAAAAGCATGTCTATTTAACAGAAATCATGAAGCAATATGTTGAATGTTTAACAAAAAAAAAAAAAATTAAGGCCCTATGAAATTGTTTCTTTTTTCTTAAATTCAGTTTTATTTTGACCAAATTCTGTTTTCCATTTAAATTTTCATAAAACGGACACAACAGCAATTTGTTAAAAGTTTAACAGAAATTAAATTTTCAAGGCCTTATGAAATCAGTTTTTTTCTCAAATTCAGTTTTATTTTGACCAAATTCTGTTTTCCATTTATTTCCTGGATTAAATTCTTTAATTAAATTTTAATAATCAAAAGCACGACTAATTCATTAATTTTATAAAGAATTCATTTATTATTGTTTTATTATTTATTTATTTATTTTTTAGAAATACTGTCTTGTGTATTTATATTTTTCTGGTAAAAATAAAAGTCTGGATAAATATTTTGATCAGTAGTATTAGTATTAGTATCATTAACATTAAGAAATAAATTTCTGTCACAGTTTCTTCACCATTTTTGACGAGTTTCTGCGAAGACCTTTCCTTTTCTTATATGATACTAAGATTTTTGCAGCTTAATACTCACAGACACTAGTCAATATTGCTTTTTGATTTAAGTGTACTGACCAACTTTTGATTTATTCATCTAAAATGTGGCCAATTCCATGACATTCGGTGTTAAACAGTAAATTCCATTTTTATGACTGGATTCCAGGATTTTGTCCACATTTTCCGCATTGCGGAAATCATAGGACCCTACAAACACCTGTAATTCAGAGATATCTGCACAACCTAATCAGTTCTCGATGGATAAAATTAGGCACAGCTCTTTTTTTCTAATTAAATATCCTGATTCACTTGGAAATTCATCAAATCACAGAAGTAAGTTGGTTTCATGTGGAGCTTTAAAGCAAGAAGACAGACGAAATGAGAATCAAATACTAAAGAAATTAGCTGGGAAGGTTATGACCGCAAGCAAGGTCCACAAACAGAAGGATATGACTCCTAAGTAACATATGGCTTTGACTGCCTTAACAGGTACTAAAGACCTGATTCACTTCACTGTCAACTCAATTTCTAAGTGCTTTCTAAAAAAAGACTTCTGTGCCGCTTTGAGGCTCATTTCTCTGGATTCTCTCTCACGTTCAAAGACACATGCATTTGCTTTCACGTCCAAATAGTCAGCCTTTCTTTTCCTCATCACTTCATTCTTTGATAACAATCCAACCTATACAGCGAGACAGATGGCAAACGGAGGCCACGTCACGTCAGTAACAGAGTCGAGACCCAGCTGTGGTCATTTTTAAGAATACAGTCTGGAAACCCCCTGCATCTGTGTGTGGCCTTACCGTAAAACCATTCTGGAGCTGGAATAAAGGCTCAAAATAGTATGAAAGCTCTGATATGCCATGTATCTGTGGTCTACTGCTGGTGAAATAACACTAAGCCTCTTGGACTTAATGGGTTCGAACCCACAACCTTTCAATTACCTGCCCAGATTTTTAACTGTGCAAAACTAGACCACTATTTTAAAACGAGAACAGCAGCTTGAGGCACGTCACTTAACTGCAATGTGCATCTGGTAAACGGCATCATTAATTACTACTAATCACTAATTAGTCATCTGGCTGACACCTTTACCCAAAGCAACAGTCGCAACAGAAATGGGTCAGTCCTCCTGAGGTTAAGTGCCTCGATCAAAGCCGTAATGGTAATTAGAATGGATTAACCTCTCTAGGGTTTGAACCTGCAACCTTTCAAGCAACCCTGATATTTAACCACTACTCCCAAGCACATCCTGTGGGAAAAAACTGATGCTTTTAGTTATAAAACTCAAAATAAAGGTCAATTGGTTCATCTTAATGTCTAAAAGTAATTCAGTATATAGTCAAATTCACCTTATATATTGTGGTAATGAATGTTACCATATGAATACACCATGGTTTTTACATGATACTCCATTTACCTCTGACTAAACCATGGCAATGCCAAATTACACGTCAAAAATATAGTATTATGGTAAGGTTATAATTGTGCTAACTACCATCCTCTAGAATCTTAATGGGCAGCCAACTTTGGACAATGATACCATGTCTAAACATCATAGTTTTACCATTGTACTCTATTGTTAGTGTAGTTTCGAAGCAGTTTAGTGGTCATCCAGTGCTTCTGTTTGGCTTTCTGTTGATTTTGGAGTGGAAAAATTATATTTAAACTAGCATTCAAACATTTTTGAACAGTAAGATTTTTAAGCAAGGTTTTCTCTTCTGCTCACCAAGCCTGCATTTACTTGATCCAAAATACAGGAAAAGCAGTAATATTGTGAAATATTTTTTACGGTTTAAAATAACTGCTTCCTATTTGAATATATTTTAAAATTTAATTTATTTCTGTGATTTCAAAACTGAATTTTCAGCATTATTGCTTCAGTGTTCAGTGTCACAATATATTTCAGAAATCATTCTAATATGCTGATTTGCCGTTCAAGAAACATTTATTATTGTTATTATTATTACTATGATCAATATTTAAAGCTGTTTTCAGGATTTTTTGATAATTAGAAAGATTCAAAAATCAGCATTTATCTGAAATAAAAAGTTTTTCTAACATTATACACTACACCATTCAGTCAGTATAATTTTTTTTTTAATTTGGTAAAGAAATTATAGAAATTAATATTTTTATTTGGCAAGGATGCTTTAAATTGATCGAAAGTGATGATAAAGACATTTTACATGAATGCTGTTCTTCCGAACTTACTATTTATCAAAGAAACCTGAAAAAAATCTGCTCAGCTGTTTTCAACATAATAATAAATGTTTTTGAGCAGCAAATCAGAATATTACAATGATTTCAATGATCATGTGACTGGAGTAATGATGCTAAAAAAATCAGCTTTGAATTCACAGGAATAAATTATATTTTAAAACATATTCAAATAGAAAACAGTTATTTTAAATAGTAAAAATATTTCAGGATTGTACTTTTTTTGCTGTACTTTGGATCAAATAAATGCAGGCTTGCTGAACAGAAACGTCTTCTTTACAAAAAAAATTAACTCTTTTGACTGGTAATGTAATATAAATTAATAATAACAAATAAATATATAAAAATAAATAAATATATAAATACACACAGTTGTATTGTATTATAAAATAGTACAAATTTTAAATATAATATATTTATGTTGTATCCAATATTTTATTTATTTAAATAATTATTTAATTATATTACTATATATTTAATTTTGATTTTATTTTATTCATGAAACTCCAATCCATTTACCTCTAACAATAAATGGCATAACCATATTACATGTCCAAAAAAAACAACAACAACATGTTATTGTGGCAAACTGCCATCAATTTTACCCTGGTGCCATGTCTAAAAAGCACACTATTACATTATACTTTATTAATCGTGCAGTTTTGAAGCAGTTTGCTGGTTTTTAGACATTATTCGTTTTTTTGTTGTTTTGTTTTTTTGCAGATACATTACCTGTGTGAAGTCTTCATCACTCAGCAGGTGCGCGTCCCGAGCTTTAAAGCAGTTCTGGCATTTACTCTTGTTGAAAATGTTGGCCTGGAATTTCCGGCAAGCGTTATCTTTTGCAGACGTACTCTGTGCCATGAGTGTGTGTTTGTGTTCCCGTATTTTTCCCGTTATTTTAAAAACTGCGCAATAATTCCACCGGAGAGTCCTCCCCCGCGCGCTGCAGTCCGACCTCCGGTCCGCCTCATCACAAACTCACTACGATGATTTATTTATCCACAATAATCTGACAGGACCCTCGCTAAGAGGACAATAATAATTATTATAATTAGAATAACAACAATACTAAAATACTAATATAATTCATTTAGCCAAAAAGTTTTAATTTAGCCGAGACCTCCTGTGTTGATTTCTGAGGGGATTCAGTCCGGGACCTTCCGCGCTCACGATCCATGCGCGTCCCCGCTCCCCCCGCAGGCACACGAACACGCGCTGATGCGTTACAGTGCGAGTTCCAGAATAATGTGGCAAACTTATAAAAACACTCCAAGTAAACAGTGATGGAGAGGAGGTGTTTACTTTCCACTAGCTCACAGCCCCTGACGAACCTTTCGGCGATACGCGGAGACAACTATCCCGAAACTCCATGATGTGCTTCAATGTGGATTCTCTCGAGAGTTTCCGCTACAAAGACAGATTTTTTGGAGGTCTGGGTGGGCACAGTGGGTCCGTTTCCCACGGTCACAGCTGATCACACGGGTCCGGCTGCGCTCTCCACACACACTACATACTCAACACACACGCAGGAATGAAGGGGGCGGGGCGCGACGGAACTGACAGACGCCGTTAGCCAATCGCTGGAAGGGATACGCCTACTATTTGTAGTCAGAGGTGGGAAGTGTCCAATCAGGTTGTTCAATCACACTGATTTTATGGGGAATAACAGGAATCAAGGTAGGTGGACTGTGCACGGGGTAAACTGAAGTTATTTAAACTCACAGTCAGGATTTTTATATGGATGCAAACTGTGTTTGTAGTGATTTTCGTCGGTTTGTAAAATGAAAAAGCGGAGCGGTAAATAATTCATGCTTTAAGATCCTTGGTAAGTACCCTTGTAACGCCCCCAGATAGTGACCAATCCCACCTGAGCGGCTCTCCAGTGCCCCCGTTTGGCTTTAATGCGTTGTGATATTCATATTTCAATACTATCGTAACTAAATAGTATATATTTATTAACAATTATACATTTTATCATAATGAAATATAAATAAAAAAATAAATATAAATATTTTAGATATTTAAATAATTAAGCATGTTATATCTTTATTTAAATGTAAATATTTTAAAACGATAAAAAATATTTAGTTAGAATTTAATTACATAAATTTTTTTGTCAAAAAATCAGTATTTTGCTTTTTCATTGTGCTTTTAAATACTAATATTTCAATACTAATTTTAATATTATATATTTATTGATAATTTGATAATTATATTTACTGATATGTAATAATTTTATCATAATAAAATATAAAAAAATAAATATAAAAAACTAATTTATATATTTAAATAATCATAATACTGCATATTATACCTTTATATTTTTTAAATGTAAATATTAGAAAATTATTTAAAAAATATTTAGTTAGAATTTCATTACACCATATATACACACACACTTTTTTGTCAGAAAATCAGTATTTTAAATGCTATTTCATTGTATTGTAAAATAATACTATTTCAATACTTACTTTAATTTTATATATTTATTAATAATTATCTTAAATTTATTTTAATTTATTTTAATATTTTTCTAGATATTTAAACATTTAATCATATAATTTACCATTATATCTTTATATATTTTAAATGCAAATATTTTAAATAAAATATTAATTTACAATTTCATGACACTATATTAAAATAAATAAATAAATAAATATATATATATATATATATATATATATATATAAATTCAAAAGGAAATTTCAAAAACGACAGCATTCATAATCTCCTTGTGGCACAAAATTTTATTTTTATATAAAAAAAAAATCTTTAAAATTTGCAAAATGCATATTATTCAATCATTTTGTAAGCAGTTATTAGTACAAGTTGATAGAGAATGTTAACAATTCATGAATCTGACCCATTTCACCATGTTTTCAAAATGACAAAACATAGTAAATAAACAGACAAACCCTTTGATTTCCTCATATTAGTAAAACAGTCGCACAGTTCATTTATAAAACCGTGGCTCATCAGAAAACAACTGACGTTGTTAGTTTGATGTTTTAAAACAGATGAGTGTCAGCTTAAGCTTCCATAATCCATAAGAAATAATTACTGATCTTTCACATGTTTGAAAGTATTACATTTTTAGGACTGGCCTGAGAAAATCTGACATGATGAGTGTACCTGAAGTCTTTATGTTAGTACTAAACATCATATGACACATTTCTGAGAGCAAGCGTTCCCTTTATTAATGTCCAATGACACGAGAGAGAATGCGATCGATTCCTCTATGTCCTGTTGATGGAGGGAGCATTATTAATATCTTCATTGTCCTCTTCATTCATCAGCGGTTCTCTGTCAGTCTGAGCAGGATCGCTCTGAGCCGCTGACTTCTTCGTCGTCTTATTCAAAGTGCTTCCCTATAAACACACGCATACATTGCTTTTAAACAATTATTCATAACCTCTATATCTTAAGGTCATCATACAACTATTCATAAAATGTATTTTGCGTAGGATATCCTACTTCATTCTATTTTCTGTTTAAGATAATGAACATTTTTTTCTGATGAACTGTGCATGATAAGATCAGGAATGTATACAGCATTACAAAAGTAAACAGGGTTGATTTTCGGATCATTTTCATCGCATTAGGTCATGAACGATACTGTCACAGCAGAATAATCTAATCCACCTCTATTGAAATGGACTGATGTGTTTTCAAAGCCAAAAATAACCTCCGCTATTCCAAAGTACTGTTGACTCAAAACTCATAGTTCATGTGGCGCCTGAGTCACGCATAAGTTTGAATCCACAGATAGCACTTTCAATATTATTCTAACTTATGATGTAGACAATAAGAGGCGAATCCAGCTTTTCAGGCTCTGAAAAAATCCTGTAATTACGCAGATCGAGGTCACGTACAATCACACATTCTTAAACATCGTAGCAATGTGAACTCGTTCCGCTTCTCCTCGCTGAAACTCTTCACAGTTCTCGTTCATCACACTGTTGCTATGGTTACCTGAGGTTACCCATTTATGATGAGTGATTCAGAGAGATGTGGCGATAGTGGGCGCTTGTGTGTGTGTGTTACCTGTCTGTAGTCAACGATGTTGAGGATGGTAGAGGTGACGATGCAGCTGATGGTATTGGCCAGCATGAAGATCATCATATATTGCCATCTCCACAGCGGGATCTTTACATCACTGTGCAACATACACACACAAGACTCATTAAGTCAGTACTCAAAGATACTGCAAATAATATCATGATGCTGCACATGTATTAAATTTCCATGTGTGATGAGCATGAATGTCACCTGGATTTGGTTCCCAGAATCTGTCCCACCACCAGGTTAGAAATGCCGATGCCGATCATCTGTATGGATGTGGCCAGTCCCATCGCTGTGCCCAGTGTGGCTTGAGGAACCACCAGCGGGATGGAGGGCCACATGCTTGACTACAAAACACAAAACAATAGAAAATCAATGACAAACATGTCAGTCTAAGAGCAGAAATGAAATATCAACTTTTTGAATTAAGAAAAACTTTAAACAATCTTTAAACAAAGATCCAATTCATCCTATGTGTCCTCTAAGGTATACATTTACTACTTTTTTTATTGGTTAACCTGGCAACACATCCCTTACTTACTACGGTTAGTGATTTGCGAACCCGCACCAAAGTCTCGATCTGATTCAAATGATTCATGAACCCGCTCTGAAATCCCGATCTGAATCAAATGATTTGCGAACCCGCACCAAAGTCTCGATCTGATTCAAATGATTCGTGAACCCACTCCGAAATCCCGATCTGAATCAAATGATTTGTGAACCCGCACCAAAGTCTTAAACTGAATCAAAAGATTCATGATCTGCACTCCATTGCACATTGCACTGCACTTGATTTGAATAAAATGATTCACGCTTTGCGCTCCGAAGTCTCAATCTGAATCAAAACATTCACAATCTTCATTCTGAAGTTCCAATCTGAATCAAATGATTTGCGAACCTGTACCAACGTACTAATCCAAATCAAATGATTTGTGATCTGTGCTCTGAAGTCCCAATCTGAACCATTTACGAACCCACTCCGAAGCTCCGATCTAAATCAAATGATTCGCGAACCTGCTCTGAAGTCTTAAACTGTATCAAAAGATTGATTTGTGAACCTACAACAACGTACTGATCTAAATCAAATGATTTGTGATTCGTGCTCCGAAGGCCCGATCTGAACCATTCACAAACCCACTCCAAAGCTCTGATCTGAATCAAATGATTTGCGAACCTGCTCCGAAATCCCGATCTAAATCAAATGATTCGCGAACCCACTCAGAAATCCCGTTCTGAATCAAATGATTTGCGAACCTGCTCAGAAATCCCAATCTGAATCAAATGATTTGCGAACCCACTCAGAAATCCCGATCTAAATCAAATGATTTGCGAACCCACTCAGAAATCCCGTTCTGAATCAAATGATTTGTGAACCTGCTCTGAAATCCCGATCTGAATCAAATGATTTGTGAACCTGCTTCGAAATCCCGATCTGAATCAAATGATTTGGGAACCTGCTTTGAAATCCCGATCTGAATCAAATGATTTGCGAACCTGCTTTGAAATCCCGATCTAAATCAAATGATTCGCGAACCCACTCAGAAATCCCGTTCTGAATCAAATGATTTGCGAACCTGCTCAGAAATCCCAATCTGAATCAAATGATTCTCAAACCCACTCAGAAATCCCGTTCTGAATCAAATGATTCGCGAACCCACTCAGAAATCCCGTTCTGAATCAAATGATTCGCGAACCTGCTCAGAAATCCCAATCTGAATCAAATAATTCTCAAACCCACACTGAAGTCTTAAACTGTATCAAAAGATTGACGATCTGCACACCAAAGTGTTGATCTTAATCAAATGATTTGTGAACCTACACCAACGTACTGATCTAAACCAAATAATTTGTGATTCGTGCTCCGAAGTCCCGATCTGAACCATTCACAAACCCACTCCAAAGCTCTGATCTGAATCAAATGATTTGCGAACCTGCTCAGAAATCCCAATCTGAATCAAATGATTCTCAAACCCACTCAGAAATCCCGTTCTGAATCAAATGATTCGCGAACCCACTCAGAAATCCCGTTCTGAATCAAATGATTCGCGAACCTGCTCAGAAATCCCAATCTGAATCAAATAATTCTCAAACCCACACTGAAGTCTTAAACTGTATCAAAAGATTGACGATCTGCACACCAAAGTGTTGATCTTAATCAAATGATTTGTGAACCTACACCAACGTACTGATCTAAACCAAATAATTTGTGATTCGTGCTCCGAAGTCCCGATCTGAACCATTCACAAACCCACTCCAAAGCTCTGATCTGAATCAAATGATTTGCGAACCCACTCAGAAATCCCGTTCTGAATCAAATGATTTGCGAACCTGCTCAGAAATCCCAATCTGAATCAAATGATTCTCAAACCCACTCAGAAATCCCGTTCTGAATCAAATGATTCGCGAACCCACTCAGAAATCCCGTTCTGAATCAAATGATTCGCGAACCTGCTCAGAAATCCCAATCTGAATCAAATAATTCTCAAACCCACACTGAAGTCTTAAACTGTATCAAAAGATTGACGATCTGCACACCAAAGTGTTGATCTTAATCAAATGATTTGTGAACCTACACCAACGTACTGATCTAAACCAAATAATTTGTGATTCGTGCTCCGAAGTCCCGATCTGAACCATTCACAAACCCACTCCAAAGCTCTGATCTGAATCAAATGATTTGCGAACCTGCTCTGAAATCCCAATCTAAATCAAATGATTTGCAAACCTGCTCCAAAGTCCCCATCTGAATCAAATGATTCGCGAACCTGCTTTGAAATTCCGATCTGAATCAAATGATTTGTGAACCTGCTCCAAAGTCCAAATCTGAATCAAATAATTTGCGAACCTGCTTTGAAATCCAGATCTGACTCAAATGATTTGCGAACCTGCTCCAAAGTCCAAATCTGAATCAAATAATTTGCAAACCTGCTTTGAAATCCAGATCTGACTCAAATGATTTGCGAACCTGCTCCAAAGTCCCCTTCTGAATCAAATTATTTGCGAACCTGCTTTGAAATTCCCATCTGAATCAAATGATTTGCGAACCTGCTCTGAAATCCCGATCTGAATCAAATGATTTGCGAACCTGCTCCATAGTCCCCATCTGAATCAAATAATTTGCAAACCTGCTTTGAAATCCAGATCTGACTCAAATGATTTGCGAACCTGCTCCAAAGTCCCCTTCTGAATCAAATTATTTGCGAACCTGCTTTGAAATTCCCATCTGAATCAAATGATTTGTGAACCTGCTCCATAGTCCCCATCTGAATCAAATAATTTGCAAACCTGCTTTGAAATCCAGATCTGACTCAAATGATTTGCGAACCTGCTCCAAAGTCCCCTTCTGAATCAAATAATTTGCAAACCTGCTTTGAAATCCAGATCTGAATCAAATGATTTGTGAACCTGCTCCAAAGTCCAAATCTGAATCAAATAATTTGCGAACCTGCTTTGAAATCCAGATCTGACTCAAATGATTTGCGAACCTGCTCCAAAGTCCAAATCTGAATCAAATTATTTGCGAACCTGCTTTGAAATTCCCATCTGAATCAAATAATTTGCAAACCTGCTTTGAAATCCAGATCTGACTCAAATGATTTGCGAACCTGCTCCAAAGTCCCCTTCTGAATCAAATGATTTGCGAACCTGCTCTGAAATCCCGATCTGAATCAAATGATTTGCGAACCTGCTCCATAGTCCCCATCTGAATCAAATAATTTGCAAACCTGCTTTGAAATCCAGATCTGACTCAAATGATTTGCGAACCTGCTCCAAAGTCCCCTTCTGAATCAAATTATTTGCGAACCTGCTTTGAAATTCCCATCTGAATCAAATGATTTGTGAACCTGCTCTGAAATCCCGATCTAAATCAAATGATTTGTGTACCTGCTCCATAGTCCCCATCTGAATCAAATGATTTGTGAACCTGCTTCGAAATCCCGATCTGAATCAAATGATTTGTGAACCTGCTCTGAAATCCCGATCTGAATCAAATGATTTGTGAACCTGCTCTGAAATCCCGATCTGAATCAAATGATTTGTGAACCTGCTTCGAAATCCCGATCTGAATCAAATGATTTGGGAACCTGCTTTGAAATCCCGATCTGAATCAAATTATTCGTGAACCTGCTTCGAAATCCCGATCTGAATCAAATGATTCGCGAACCTGCTTTGAAATCCCGATCTGAATCAAATGATTTGCGAACCTGCTCCAAAGTCCAAATCTGAATCAATTGATTTGGGATCCGTGCACCAAAGTCCCGATCTGAACCATTCACAAACCCACTCCGAAGCTCCGACCTAAATCAAATGATTCTCAAACCCGCTCTGAAAACCCGATCTGCATCAAATTATTTGTGAACCTGCTCCGAAATGCTGATCTGAATCAAATTAATTGATTTAACTGATTCAGAGTTTTCGAAAAGCTCTGTTTCACACATCTACATGCTTTTTAAAATCATTACAAGTGATGTCTATATTCGAAAATGAATGGCTCTTTTTTAATTTGATCTGCATTTTTGCTAGTGAGTAGCTTGAACTGAATGATCAAAGTCACGAGTTTGAATCAATAGATTAATAGATAAATTTACCCTGCAAACAAATCTCATAGTTTCAAAATGTCAGTTTCGTGTTCAGTGAGGAATGCACAATAGTTCAACCACTCACAAGCTCTCTAAGAATGTTTGCTGACCACACAATTGTGCATTTACTTTAATACTCCTATAACATTGTATAAATGGTGTCTTTAGTGTCTGTTGTGTGTGTTCATGATTGATACTCACAGCAGCGAATGAGTAAGTGATGCCGAGCCAGATGGTTGATACGAGAGGAGGGACGAATGTGAAGGCCAGCAGACCAAACACAGGCAGTGTCAACACGGCACAGAGCACCGCAAACACACCGCGAAGCCCCACATAGTCCTACAGCACAGACACAAACACAATTAACATTAAACACATGACTGGAAATACATCTTAGGATAAAGTCCTTTAGTGGCATCATATACTGAAGATATCATGCTTTTATATATTTCATGATACATTTAATACATTTGGAGTTGGTAAGATTTTTAAAAGAAGCTCACCAAGGCTGCATTTATTTGCTTAAAAATACAGTAAAAACAGTAGTAATATTGTGAAATAATATTAAGATTTAAAATAACAGTTTTTATTTGAATATGTTTTATATGTGATTTAAAGCTGAATTTTCAGCATCATTACTAAAGTCTTCAGTGTCACATGATCCTTCAGAAATCATTCAAATTTGCTGATTTGCTTCTCAAGTTGAAAACATTTATTTTTTCAGGATTCTTTGATGAATAGACAGTTCAAAAGCACAGCATTTATTTGAAATCTTTTGTAACATTATAAATGTTTTTATTGTCATTTCTGATCACTGCAATGCATCATTGCTAAATAAAATCAAAATAAAAGTCTGTAACCATGTAAATGCAATATCTGATAGATGTGTTTTTGTGAGTTTAGTGTGTTTCGTAACATGCACTAGTGTTTGTTCATCTGATAGTGACAGCAATGACTTACGATGAGGATGCCGACAACAGCAGACAGCACTAGTGAACTGTCATACACAGCTCCTGCAATGTATGCTGCCTCCTTCTGGCTGTATCCACTATATTTATCCTGGATAAACTTACTGGAAACACACACAGCAACACATGAACAATGTGAACAGATCTATTACAGTTTACATACACTTGATTCTTAATACTGTGTTGTTATCTGAATGATCCACCGCTGTGTTTTTGTTTAGTGATAGTTGTTCATGAGTCCCTTGTTTGTCCTGAACAGTTAAACTGCCTGCTTTTCTTCAGAAAAGATTCCACAAATTATTTGTTTTTTCAGCATTTTTGTGTATTTGAACCCTTTCCAACAAGGACTGTGTGATTTTGAGATGTATCTTTTCACACTGAGGACAACTGAGGGGCTCATATGCAACTATTACAGAAGGTTCAAACACTCACTGATGCTCCAGAAGGAAACACAATGCATTAAGAGCCAGGGGTGTAAACTTTTGAACAGAATTTCTTATTTTGCCTAAATATCATGTTTGTTTGTTTTTATTTAGTACTGCCCTTCAGAAGCTACAAAAGATAATTAGATGTTTCCCAGAAGACAAAATAAGTTAAATTTACCCTTCTTGAGCATCAGTAAGCGTTTGAACCTTCTGTAATAGTTGTATATGAGTCCCTCAGTTGTCCTCAGTGTGAAAAGATGGATCTCAAAATCACACAGTCATTGTTGGAAAGGGTTCAAATACACAAAAAAAAATTCTTTGGCTGAAAAACCAAAGAATTTGTGGGACCTGAAGGACTTTCCTGAAGAACAGCGGGCAGTTTAACCGTTAAGACAAACAAGGGACTCATGAACAACTATCACCAAACAAAAAACACAGCTGTGGATCATTCAAGTAACAACACTGTATTAAGAATCAAATTCTTAAGTCTTTTATGTGAAATATCCTATTCAGGTCAACATGCATTTTATATGATCCCTCTTATTTTGCTAAAATAATTAACATTTTGCAGATTCTGCAAGGTGTATGTAAACTTTTGACTTCAACAGTATATTCCACACAGCTTTATGCCTCATGACTGTACCTGGCATCAGCGATGAAGGGGAAGATGCCATTATAAAAGAACATGATGGTAAGAACCAGCAGCCAGTATCTTAGAGACAGACGCTTCACATCCTGAACTCTCTACACACACAAAACACAAAATATAGCATTGCATATTTAATTATTATACTTCAGCAATAGCAAGACTATATCAACATATATCGGCATCCTAATCAGTGTCTCACCACTTTGCGTGACTCCTCCTGAATCACTCCATCCAGTCCCAGCTGCTTCATGCCCATCTTATCCAGAACGCTGACGGTTATAGCCGACAGGAAGCCAAGAACACACAGCAAAGTGCCTACGCACATCAAACAGACGCATAAGGCACTGCAATACTCCTAGAACTTCAGATCAAGAGTTTAATCGTGTGCATATTGTGTTTCTTACCTCCCCAAAGTGTCCACTGCATACCGTACTCAGACTCGAACCTCTGCGTGAGGAAGAAGTTCAGAACCGAGCCCAAGCGGGAGAAGGCCAGAGTCAGTCCGAACGCCAGAGCCAGCTCCTTCCCGCGAAACCAGAACGCCGTGATACGGTTTTGGACAACTATGAAATGAAGAAAGACACATGAGATTCAATACTTTTAATGGGTGTGTTTGTAATGTCTTTGCCCTTGATTATTAGGTGAGTAAAGAAGCTGAGAAATCAAGGGGAGACACTGCAGGTTTTTATGCACCTGTCAAGTTTGAGATTTTGGGCTTTTTGGTGTTTCACAAAGTGTTTTTTCAGACTAGTGGAAAGAAAACACCCAAAATAGATAGCACTTTATCTATTTGTGTCAATAGATTTCAATTACAATACATATTTTTAAAGGCCGTTTTCTCAAAATAAGTTTTTTCTCCTACACTGAGCCATAAATCTTCCACTTCAGTAGCACTTACACACACCAAACTTTACATTAATATTCATCTATATTCTGAAGGTTTTTACAGAGGGATTTGTTCATCTATAATTTGCTTGATTTTATACATTTTATTCCCCCAGAAATGTTAAAAAAATGTTTTCTGTGTTTTAATTTTTTGACAAAATGAGATACCCAAAATTCCCCTTTGTAAAACCATTTGACTGTAATATGTCAATAATTATATAAAAACAAGAATTTTGAAACTGACTTTATCCAGTTTTTAGATTTTTTGTACTAGAAATGCAAATTAGCGCATATTTCATTAAATAATGCCTCATTTGCATATTTAATCCTAACATTTTAGAAAACCTGTAATACAAAAAAAAAATGTTTCCAATTATTAATGTGATCAATTAACTAGGTAAGTAAGGTGATAACTATTAGTTCATTTTTTTACCCTATTTACTTGCAGTGTCTCACCTTAAAAGCCCATTTAAGTGTTGTTAGATACTTTTATGACTTGGGAGAGCTTGCTATCATAATTAATAGCCAGCCAGTGGAAATGGATGTTAAAATGTTTTACTTTTGTATAATGACTTTTTCTGATATTCAATGAGCCAGACAGAATGAGCACTAGTTAAAACAATGACTAAATCATTATTCAGTCCAGTCCAATAACCTCAAGAGATAGCAGTGGATAGAGAAAGTCATTTCAGAGGAAGAGGAAGCGTTTCAGTTCTCAGTAAAAATTCTAAAGATGTTTTTCATCTTTATAATCTTTCAGTCTTTCATCTTTCAATAGCATGCACAGATGAATCATGTACAATAAGACCAGAAGATATGCATTAAGGAAGTAAAAAGGCCTTAGGGAAGTAAACAATTTAATCAGACTGACAGTTTTTTAATTAAAAATGAAAAATGGGCAGATAGTGTTTTTTTTTTTTATTAGAATATAAATGTATATTCTTTAGTATATAATGTCTTTAGTAGCACAGGTATATTTGTAGCAATAGCCAAAATGCATTGAATCTGTCAAAATTATATTTTTTGCTAAAAATCATTAGGATATTAAGTAAAGACCATGTTTTTTTGAAGATATTTTGTAAATCTCCTACCGTAAATATATCAAAACATAATTTTTGATTAGTAATATGCATTGCTGAGAAGTTCATTTGCACAGCTTTAAAGGTGATTTTCTCGATATTTAGATTTTTGTGCACCCTTAGATTCCAGATTTTTAAATAGTTGTATCTTGGCCAAATATTGTCCTATTTCAACAAACCATACATCAATGAAAAGTTTATTTATTCAGCTTTTTAAAAAAGTGTTAACTGGTATTATAACTGGTTTTGTGGTTCAGGGTCACATATAACAATAATTTTGATGCCACTAGTGATGCAGACATTAGTTCATTTACACTTTTTTACTTCACTATAATTTATTTAGTGATCCTTTAATTTGTTACTTGATTATTTCAGTAATATTGTCCCTCTTACCGCCAATATTTATTTTAATTTGCAGTTTGAAAAAACTCTAAAGACTTGCTGACAGTGTAGGGAACATAAAAAAAGAAACTAATACAGCTAAATTGACATTGTTAATAATAATAATACATTGTTTTTAATGATTATTATAGTTTTTATACTATGGACAGTAGTGCAGTATTTTTACTTTAATCACATAAACCTAAAAAGTATATGTACTTTAAGAGTGTTTTCATAAATAAAAGTTGTTGTTTTTTTACCTTTACTTAAGAACATTAAAAATGTAGTACTTTCTTGTACTCAAGTAAATCTCTGAACTAAATAAAAGTACAAAAGTACTGGATTTATAATGTAATTAAGTATTAAATTATATTTAATATGAAATGTAGTGCAGTAAAAAGTACAATATTATGCTTTGGAATGTTGTGAAGTAGCTCTCATAAAGTACAGACACTTGAAAAGTACTTTTAAGTACTACTGTCTGCCTCTGTTTATACTTAATCATTTAATTTATTACTTTTCTCCTTAATTATTTCAATTCTCTTTTGTGTATATGAATATATGTAGTCAAAGCTCCTAAAAACTGCAACAAACTTCTTGTGTGTTTGTGTGAATAAAGATTATCTGAATGTAAATATAATAAAAACATAATTAAAACTGCTTTCAAACTTTTTTTAAAGCAACCTGTAGCAATATTGTAGCCTCTCACCACCCATATTCATTTTTAAGTTTTTATACTTAATTATTTTATCCTTGCTCCCTATTTATATTTTATATCTATTCTCTTGTGTATATAAACTAAGTTTGGGATTAGAAAGAGTTGTAATGTCTTTTAAAGAAGTGTTTTATGCTCATCAAGGCTGCATTTATTTGATCAAAAATACAGAACATTGCAAAATGTTATTACAATATAAAATAATGTTTTTTATTTTAATATACTTTAAAATTGAATTTATTTCTGTGATGCAAAGCTGAATTCTCATCAGTTGTTACTTCAGTCTTAAGTGTCACATGATCCTTCAGAAATCATTCTAATATGCCTGATTTATTATTAGAATGATTAATGTTGGAAACAGTTGTGCTGTTTTTATTTTTTGGATTCTTTGATGAATAACAAGTAAAAAAGAACAGCATTTATTCAAAATATAAATCTTGTCTAACCATGTAAATCTATGCTATCGCTTTTTATTAATTTAACACATCCTTGGTGAAGAAAAATATTCATTTTTTAAAAAAAAAAAAGAAAGAATAAAAATAAAAATGTACTGACCTCAACCTTTTGAACAGTAGTGTATATTGTTAGAAAACCTTTCTATTTTAAATAAATGCTGTTCTTTTGAACTTTTTACTGATCAATGCATCCTGAAAAAAATAAGTTTCCAGCACGGATAATAAATCAGCATATTAGAATGATTTCTAAAGGATCATGTGACACTGAAGACTGAAGTAATGATTCTAAAAATTCAACTTTAATTAGATATAAATTAAATTTGAATGTATATTAATATAGAAAAACATTGCTTTACATTATAATAATATTTCATAATATTAAAAAAAAAATCTGTATTTTTGATCAAATTAACACAGCCTTGATTGACTTTTTTAAAAACATTAAAAATCCCAAACTTTGGAGCGGTAGTCTATGCATGTATTGACCCAGAGCTTCTGAAAACCAAAACAAATTCCTGTGCACACTTGGTGAATAAAACTAACATGAATCTAAATCTAAAAATGTGGCATTTCTAGAGCTAAATCTACTCAATGTCAGTGGTGTTTCAGGTTAACATATAATGTCATACTGGTCAGAGATCCGTTTCCAGAGCCAAACAGAAGTCGTCCGGTCAGCATGAGGGGCAACAGGTACGTTGTGCCTTTAAAATGAGATCCCAATGCAAAGATAGCCGATCCCAACACAGTCAGGAAGGAGAACAAGAAAACGCCAACTACAGGAGAGAAAAACATATTTTAAAAAATTATACTGAATATTAACAAAATTACAAAAAAACATAAGATCTAACTTACAGCGGTTTCCCAATTTATCAATGAGGAATCCCGCCATGATGACCACCACAGCATTCCTGGGAAAACCAGATAAGATTCATTTTAAAGCTGATAAACAAGGTGCATCTTAAGCGGGTGACAGACAGTAATTTAATTCTAGCTGTGTGAGTGTGTGTGAGTCTCACGTCCAGGCGTAGATGGCGTAGAGCAGGTTGTACTCCTGTGGCGTCATTCCCAAACCTTCCACACACACTCCTGTGCCATTAGTGCTGCTGTTACTCACCGTCGCGTTTGGACATGTCAAATTCTGTAGGAGAAAACACAGGATCTTACTTTACTGATGTTCTGGTCACCCGATAGATGTAATGTAAAAAATGTGAATGCATTTATTTGATCCAAAGTACAGCAAAAACAGTACAATTTTGAAATATTTTTATTATTTAAAATAACTGCTTTCTATTTGAATATATTTTAAAATGTAATTTATTCCTGTGATTTCAAAGCTAAATTTTCAGCATCATTAGTCTTCATGCAGTCACATGCAAAGTAAAAGTAATGCATTACAATATTGAGTTACTCCCTAAAAAAGTAACTAATTATGTTACTTTACTTTTTTGGGCAGGGCTTGCTTGTTTGTTTTTAATATAAAAAGTTCTATTTTTGGCAAATGTAAAACCCTTTTTACACCAAAAAGGGTAGAGAAAAGTCTGTGCATCTGTACAGTAGACCGCAGAAGAAAAAATGTCAACTCTTCAGCAATAAAAAAAAAAAAGGAAAACAAATGTTAGATTATCTTGAGTAATGTTTGCTTATTAGTATGGATGAATTGGATCATCAAAGGTTGGCAACAAAGACATCGGTTAATAAAATGGTATTAAATACATAAAGGATATTTGTATTATTTAACATATTTAATTATTGCAGGTTTGTGTTGAATTTCACTGTTTTTATTCCTTTTGAGGAATACTGTGTCTGTTTTTTTGTGAGTGAGATGAATTAATGCATGTTCACATTTATTCTAGAACTAAAGTAACATCTTACTCACAATTTCTCTCAACATGGGGACAGGAGAGCTTTTAATCATTCTAATATGCTGATTTGTTGTTTAAGAAACATTTATTATTATTATCAATATTTAAAACAGTTTAGTACATTTTTTCAAGATTCTTTGTTGAATGGAAAGATCCAATGATAAGCATTTGTCTGAAATAAAAAGCTTTTGTAACATTATACACTATACTTTTTAAGAACTTAGGAGTCCGTAATGATAGAAATTATAACTTTTATTTACCAAGGATGCTTTAAATTGATCAAAAGTGATGATAAAGACATTTATAATGTTACAAAAGATTTATATTTCAGATATGTTGTTCTTCTGAACTTTCTATTCATCAAAGAAACATGAAAAAATTCTACTAATAATAATGATAAATGTTTCTTGAACAACAAATCAGCATGTTAGAATGATTTCTGAAGGATCATGTGACTCTGAAGACTGGAGTAATAATGCTGAAAATTCAGCTTTGAAATCACATGAATAAATTACATTTTAAATATATTCAAATAGAAAACGGTTATTTTAAATAGTAAAAAATATTGTATAAGTTTACAGTTTTTGCTGTGCTTTAGATCAAATAAATGCAGGTTTGGTGAACAGAAGAGACTTCTCATATAAAGTGCAACTCATTTGCAATAAATGCACTGTTGTATATGTAAATGCGGTCATGAACCTCAAGGAATATTTGATTCCTCATAATAGGACTACTTCTAAAATGCCTAAACTAAGATAAGGAGATGTGCAAGCGAGGTCAGAGGTCATGTATGTGCTTCTTACCCCCTGAAACTGCTCCTGCAGGACACTGGGAATGTCAAAGCAGAAATAAGAGCCGAAAGTCAGCATACAATTAAAAAACAGGACCACAAACCGGTAATAGGCTGCAAAAACACACATATATTGACACAGACAGAGAGAAAGAGAGAAGAGTTAACGTTAATCATGTGTCAGGTTACATCTAAACAAGAGAGAAAACACTTATGAGCTATGGAATCTCTTATGAATTACAGTATGATATTTATAGTTTTTTAATTAATGAAACTAATACGTTTACCTGAGAGCTTATTTAAATACAACTGATTTTACAAACATCCTAAAACCAGTGAAATACTTCATTTACCTTGTTCCGCTGCTTTCGCCATCTCGACCCCGGATAAATTTACTGCAGTGTTTCCATATATCGACAAAGCAGGCTAAATTATGTTTGTTTACGTGACCCACAAAGCAGGATATCTTCAGAATGTGCCGCCTGTGCAGGAGCCGTAGATATTCGCTGATCTATAAATCATGATAAAATAGCGAAAGCGTTAAACTGAGGGAAGAGTCGATCCAGATTTTCTACCAACTGACAGTTTTCCCATTTCGCGTTGCGTCATAGTCTGAGCGTCATGTGACTGGCCGCCTGATGTTGCTTTTCTCAGCGCTGACGCAGCATTTAGCGCTGATTGGCTAATCACGGCACACAGTGGAGGTGACCCAAAGTAAATAAGAGATTAGGTGATTTAATCATGTATGTTTAATTACGTTTGAAACAAAACAGTGGTCATTTAAGTCTCATGATATGTAGAAAATATATTTTTATATTGGATTTTATAAACTGTGTTAAGTTAAAGGCACTTTAAACATACATAAATTATATATAGGATATCCACGGAATAATTATACATAGGAAAAACACTACCAGTCAAACGTTTTTGAACAGTAAGATTTATAATGGTTTTTGAATTACTCTCTTCTACTCACCAAGCATGCATTTATTTGATCCAAAGTACAGCAAAAACGGTAACATTGTAAAATAGTTTTACTATTATATTTGAATATATTTTAAAAAGTAATTTTCATATATATATCAGAATACTTAAATGATTTCTGGAGAATATATATATATATATATATATATATATATATATTCTTCAGAAATCATTCTAGTATTCTGATGTGCTGCTCAAAAAACATTTATTATTATTTATTAGCTAAGTAGATTTTTTTAGGTTTCTTTAATAAATAAAAAGTTTAATTAATAAATAAAAAGAAACCTTTTGTAACATTAGAAATGTCTTTGTCATCACTTTTGATCAATTTAAAGCATCATTGCCAAATAAAAGTATTAATTTCTATAATTTCTTTCCTAAAAATTTTTTTCAATGGTATAGTGTATTATGTTACAAAAAAAGCTTTTTATTTCAGATAAATGCTGATCTTTGGATCTTTCCTTTCATCAAAAAATCCTGAAAAAATTTACTAAACTATTTTAAATATTGATGATGATGAGTATAATAATATCCGAATATTAGAATGATTTCTGAAGGAGTCTAAAGACTAGAGTAATGATGCTGAAAAATTCAGCTTTGATCACAGGAATAAATTAAATTTTAAACGATATTCAAATAGAAAACACCTATTTTAAATAGTAAAAATATTTCAGCATTTTACTGTTTTTGCTGTAATTTGGATACAATTTTCGGATCCAAATTACAGCAAAAACAGTAAAATGTTAAAATATCCAAATCCAAATTTTTCGCCAAAATTATTTAAAAATTATTTTAAAAACATTAAAAATCGTACTGTTCAAACATTTTTTGACTGGTAGTGCATATAGGATATTTCTAAATCCGTGGTAAGTTAAAGTGCTTTAAATATTTCAAAATTGATTTCAATTAGATATAGGATAGCTATGCACTTATATATAGCCTACTGAAATCAAAATAACACTGTGCAAAATACTCTTAATGAAAACATTTGATTTTAGAATGTGAAGTTTTAAACTGTTAATAAAAATGAATATATAATAACCTATAATCGCAGAAAAATGTAATTAAAATTAAACTTTTTAAAAATCATTTTCGAAACGCAATCCGTCCTACTCTTGTCCCTCTCATCGCTCCGTATTTATTTACATTCGCAGCCTGGAAAGTCTAACGTCTTACAGACAGTTTAGGAAACAATAAAACGCATTAGACGATAACTGCTCTGGCTGAATGTACATATAATGACTCAAATGTCACACAGCACACTGTACATTTAAATATAGTTTATATATTACATGTACAGTCATAATAAATGACCCGCAGATGATTTAAAGGGATGTCAGCTGTGCAGAGAGCAAACACATGGGAGATATCAGACTCAGAGGATGAGAGTGATCAAAATAATCCATTATCATCATCATCATGTACAATACTTGATCAGGACACGTGCATTAATGAATCAAACACTTCAGCCGCATCCAGGAGCTCAACCGCCCCGATAGAAGACACCAACATCAGCGGGGATGGAGAGAAGAGCTCCGGAGGGAACAGCAAAAGCAGAAGAAGGAGGACACGAGAGGAGGTGCAGGAGGAGCAGGAGACGAGAAGAGCTGCCAAAGAGAAACGAAAACAGGAGAAGGAGAAGCTCAAAGAGGAAAAACTACAAGAGCAACAGAGGAGGAAAGAGGCAGCGGTGAAAGTCAACCTGTTAAAACCTGAAAACCTCATCAAGAGTCTGACAGTGAAGATTCATGCAGGTGAGAAAACTACTGCTTCTGCTTTCCTATCCTATATTCCTGCTTTCATATACAGTTTAGGTCAAATGTTTACATACACCTTGCAGAATGTGCAAAATGCTCATTATTTTGCAAAAATAGACGGCATCATATAAAATGCATGTTTTTTTTTATTTAGTACTGACCCGAGTAAGATATTTCACATAAAAGATGTTCAAAAGTTTACATACGCTTGATTCTTAATGCTGTGTTGTTAACTAAATGATCCACAGCTGTTTTTTTTGTTTAGTGATAGTTGTTCATGAGTCCCTTGTTTGTCCTGAACTGTTAAACTGATTGCTGTTCTTCAG